>NC_042998.1:176729091-176776591 GCF_006345805.1 Octopus sinensis
AAATAATATCTACTGATTGTGCCATTCCACTAATTCATTCCCTACTGCCTGCATCCCACCAACAACAGCTCTCTTTCTGTGCCACACCACATTCATCATTTGTGCCACTGTAATACCTCACTACCTATCTTTCAAACTATTACACTGTGTGCCACACTTCATCTACTTTCTTGTTGTGCCATTCCACCACTACCTTTCTCACCATTATAATGTACAACACCTGTCTTACAATAAGTATTGTGATACACCTATACCACCACCACCACACCTTCCTCACAATAATAATGGACTACTTCACCAATGCCACCACCATCTTCTGACACTCCATCCACTTTTCTCACAGCACTGCTCTACTCTCACCACAATACAAGATATTGGTTTATTATCACTGGCCGGGAAACCACAACAAATATTTCCTATGTATTAATTTTTAACTTGTAATAATTATCTCCATGAATAGACAATCTAAGTTTTTTAAGATTTTGAAAAGGTTTAGCAACATATCTGCAATTTTATATATTACTGCATAATATTCTAGTGTTAAGATTTTGGTCAAAATCTGATTTTAAATATGAAGGCCTTAGTATGAGTGATTAGTCTGAAGCAGATTGGTACTCCGATGGTTAACTGTAGAGTTGAACAGATCTGTATCACTGAGACTCCACAATAATATCAAATTAAAACTGTAATTCATCATCATCACTATCACCACCACCGCTACTGTCGCCACCACCACCACCATCAGTTAATGTCTATTGCCCATGCTGACATGGGTTAGATGGTTTGAACAGAGCCAGCAAGCTGGGAAGCTGCACCAGACTCCAGGCATGGTTTCTATGGCTGCAATGCCCTTCTTAATGCCAACCACTTTACAGAGTGAGCTGGGTGCTTTTATGTGGCATTGCACAGGCATTTTTACATGGCACTTGTATGTGATCCTGCCATGTGTGCTTTTCACCACAAGAGGGACTGGTCTTAACACTTCTGCTGTGGAGTACAAGAAGGCATCTCAGTCCCTTGTCATCTCGCTTGAAAGGTTCAGCCTCCTGAAGTCATTCTTCAGTACTTCATAAAGTCCTTCAAAACCTATTTTTGGTGGTTTATAATGGAAAGGGGGTTTAAGATTGATGGGGACAAAAGGAGGAAGTCATCATACTGGAGACCTGGCATGAAATGAATAGAGCAAACTCCATTAAAGGCACCAAGGGCTAAACGATAGTGTTCAACCAGGCAACAAGTTAACTCTACTATCAAAAACAGGACATGTATCTCTGACAGGCTTCCATGTAGTTTCCAACTACAAAATTTCACTCACAAAGATTCAGCCATCTCAAGCTGCTGTAGAAGACACATGCCTAAATTTCATGCAGTGGGATTGAACCTGGAACTACATAATTACAAAGTGGACGTCGTAGGAATGCTAGGGTCTATGAGTTGGTGCCTGCCCCCACTTCCAAACTGAAATACAGAAGACCACCAATGTTTGTACTCAAAAACACTTTTGCTACGTTCTGAGTTCAAATTCCGTCGAGGTCGACTTTGCCTTCCATCCTTTCGGGGTCGATTAAATAAGTACCAGTTACACACTGGGGTCGATATAATCGACTCAATCCGTTTCTCTGTCCTTGTTTATCCCCTCTGTGTGTAGCGCCTTGTGGACAGTAAAGAAATAAGAAACACTCTCTGACAAGGTACTATCATTCTCAACAACAGTAATTTTGAATTCTTTCTTTTTCTTTTACCATCTACTTTGACTGACACAGTCTTGCTTACACTACATCTTAATAAAACCACAAATGACACAAATTCAATCATAAGTTTTTTCAATCAATAGTTATCTGGGATTAAACAATAGCAATAACTAAATCTCTGCTTCATTTTCCCCATTCTCTCTACCATTCTAATGTGATGTGATATTAAGAAAACTAGAAGCTAACATACTCTAATGCTTAGTTATTATATCAAAAATAACCTACCCAGAATTAGATTGCAAAAGTAGTAATTCAAACTCTTTTTTCAGATAATGGGATGGAACACAAAAATCAGATGCAATGCCAATATGCAGGGGATGATATATTTTTGATCAGAAATTCTAATAATAATTTCTATGAGTAACAGAGGTTTAGTAAAACAGTCAGTTGATTTTACAAAAGAAGCATATACTGCCTGGGAATGGTTCAGGTTACCTACTTCTAAGTATGAAGGAATTTTACTTAGTGTCATGTAAAAAGCACCCAGTACACTCTGTAAAGTGACTGGTGTTAGGAAGGGCATCAAGCTGTTGAAACCAAACCAAAACAGATTATGGAAAATAGTGCGGCCCCTGGTCTTTCCAGTTCCTGAAAAGCCAGCATGGAAAACATATAATGAATGATGATGATGATGATGATGATGATGTCTTCATGCATCACCTTCCTACTGTTTCCTTATCCTTAACCCTTTTCATACCAACCCACCGCAGACTGCTCCTGGTTCTAATATATAAACTTTACTGTTTTATATTGATTTAAATTAAACCTTGTATCTTCTGCTTCAAACACCACCCAAACAATCCATTCTATTATAGGCAGAATGGTTTGAAATTTGCAGGGGAGTCTAGTTGATCACATGCAACTGGTACCTATTTCACTGACCCTAAAAAGATGAAAGGCAAAGTCAATCTTGGTTGAACTCAGAATGTAATGGCAGACAAGATGCTAGTATAGGCCCAGATATTCTATTTCATGTTCAAACTTGCTAGATCTGACCTCTCACACCTACCTTACATTGTCATTACAAAAACAAACAACCAAATCATCAAAATTTCAAAGCTATGAGATAATACATGATACCTGCTTTACGTTCAAACTGGTCAGATCCAGTCTTTCACACATATCCTACTATGTCATTCTAAAGATATACAATCACATTATCAAAATGCTGAAGCTACAAGATAATGTATGATTAATTCAAAATGATATGAATAGATAGGTATAGCATTTGACAGAGTAATCTGAACGCTAAAGGGTCAAACAACAGCCTAATAATGACAAAGCTTCTGCACAGTTTCCAGTTACAAAATTTCACTAGCAAGGGATTCAGTCTTAATTCTTGACTTGACTTGAGACAGCATTCACCCGGGGTGGGTTGAGCTGGCTTCATTCATCCTCAATGCTGCATCTCTCACAAATGCCGACCAGACCTGGCAATTTGAGGCTAATGACCGCGTGATCTCCAACCACTCCTTATTCCAGCGGCGAGCGCCATAGATATGGGGGCCTAGGTTGGGTTCCAGATCAGCCTTGACTGTCATCAGCCAGGTTTTTCGTTGTCCACCACATCGCTTTCGCCACACCCCTCATGTACATCCTTCAAACATTCCTTAATTCTTATTTTACAATATTAATTGAAGCAAAAGCAGTGAATTTCAACAGAAATATAATAACAAATTAAAAAAAAAAAAATTCAAAATTGTGTTAGTATGGGTCTGATGGTTTTTGCAAGTGTTGAGTATTTACAAACTGCATGAACATTTTTTTTCACAGCTGGATACTTTTCCTACTACAAATCTCTCAACTGGAGTAGTATGACATTTTGTCAGCCCAGTAGACTGAAGCAAGCTGAGTAATGGTTTGCATTGCATCGTTAGAGCAACGCTATATTCTGTACTACTAATGATCTTCATTAAGCTCAATCCATTTAACTGTAAACAAGTATCAAGAAATTATTAGAGTGAATGGGATACGATTATTGATATTTAACAAAATATGTTTGCTTTTGGTTTGCAAACCTGAGATGTGTCCTTATGCCCCTGGATGAAACTTAAGATAAAATGACATTCTTATTCTGTTCCAAATTAAGATTTCAATCAACAGTGCACTCCTCCCTACCATGACCATCAAAATCAACCCCCCGCAAGCCACCACCACCACCACCACATCACACTTTATTCCAGGTTGACTGACATCTGCTTCATCAATACCACAAGATATTTCTCCACCCTCAACCATGTGTTGACTGAATCATAAGACATGGATGAATAAAGATGAATTATGACAAGTTATAACCATCTTTGTAATTCCAACAAAACTTCAAACAACAACAACAAATCAATAAAAATAATAACAGTGAGGAACAAAGTTGTTTTCAAATCCAAAAATAAAATGTCAACATAATTTCTAAAAAAAAGACTTAGGAAAAGAAAAACACCAAAATAACAAAAAAAGAAAGACAGGCTGACGCTGACAGTGACTCATGACAGAGTAGTAGCTGTATCATCAGTGCAGTGTATGAGAGAAACAATCTAACAGAAACGAAGCTTGTTTTGTTCAATTAGCTTTAACAGATTATTTATCATCATCACCATCATTATTATTATTATTATTATTATTAGTATTATTATCATTATTATTATTACTATTACTATTATTATGCTAGGTCATACTGACATCGCATTGTTTGTCAAAAGCAAACTCAGGTCTAGTGACATCATTGACAAGGTGAGAGCAAACTGAAAAATCTGGTTTTATTATATTTATACCCCACCTAAACTATAAACCCCACATCTCATGAGCCAATGAGGAAGCCACTATGTGATTGCTCAATCTGCTAGAAGAAGCCATTAAATCTCACTCAAACTACACTGCTATGTTGAAAGACATACTGAAGGTTTCATTGACATAGGAGAAACTGAACTTAGTCTTTTTTTTTTATATGAGTCACCAGTTCCTTTTTTACTTCCAGCATTATGTAAAGAATGAACTGCTTAGTTGTCCTTCTACAAAGGGCTCTGTAGACAGAGCCTTAATCAGAGCCATTATGTAACATATTGGGGGTAAATGCTATCAATTCCCCCTCGAAATTGCTATCCTTAAACCTTCGTTAGAAACTATGTTTTACACCAAAACTCATATTTAAACTCTCATAAAAGAAACAAAAATTCTTCTGTCTCCTACATTGTGAAATAAGCATTATTTCCAGTAATGTTGTTTATTTACTTTAAAACAAAAAGTATTAACAAAAAAAATAATTTATAAAATTAAATAAGAATTATGAATTCTACAAAGACATACTAATGAGAACTATTTGGTTATATACAGTTAAGAAAATCAAATCCACATAAGGGTAAAGACAACAATAACCCTGTTAACACTATATAGGAGAGCCACAATTATTTCTAAAGAACCATGTGTCAGAATTAGACAAGAAACAGAGAGTGGAGAAGAGAGAGAGATATTGATTTTGTAGCTTATTTTTATGTATAAGTTATGCATAAAAACAGTCAATTTACAGATCACTCAATACCTTTCTGAATGCATTTGTTTTACTGTTGCAAGTTTGGCTTTGAAGCCCTCATCAAATTGTTTGGTGATGATTACTAAGCTAAAACTTGTCAGTATTTTTCCATGTTGGTGCATTATGCATGTGCTACATGTATCAGTTTGACTAAAGCTTACATGACTAAGTTTCATGGATATGTAGGGCATGTTCATCTCATTGGAGTTGGAGGCAGAGACTACCTCCGAATACTTGAGATGGGTGCAATCTATGCACCTGCATTCAGCTGTAACTCCAACCATATGTGTTGAGTCAGTGACACTTCATTCTTTGTTAACTAACTTGTGTGTGTGTGCATTGACGCTTTTGAAACAGACTTGGTTGAAACAACTTCTGGCTTTGTAGTACAAATGTCTTGTTATCAAAAGTTCTGAATTAAAATCTTCCATCCAAATTTTAGTCACAATCTAAGTTCCTAACGCTAGCTTAATGTTAACTAGTTCTCCTCTCACTCTCTCTCTCTCACACTATATATATATATATATATATAAAACGTAAAAAACACCCACTACACTCAGAGTGGTTGGCGTTAGGAAGGGCATCCAGTTGTAGAAACACTGCCAAACCAGACTGGAGCCGGGTGCAGCCTCCATGGCTTGCCAGACCCCGGTCGAACCGTCCAACCCATGCTAGCATGGAAAACAGACGTTAAACAATGATGGTGATGATGATATATATAGCTGTGGTAGATACTTAATGCTATAAGATTTAGATTATATATATATATATATATATACACACACATATACATATATTGCTTAGGAAGAGAAAGAAAGAGAGAGAGAGAGAGGAGAGAGAGAGAGAGAGAGAGAGAGAGCACATGGTCAAAATACAGAATAGATGAATTAGAATGTGATGTATGAAGCATGTGTGTCTATTTCTTACATAAATCATGCCCGAGTATTTTAAAATTTTTCTCTGGTCTAATGTTATTTATAGCCTTCTTCTCACATAAGACGATTTACATTCACACAAACAGCATTTTGATTGCATTCCCATTGTTTGTTCCATTTACCTGACATTGACCCTAGTTGACGCAAATATCTCTCTCTCACACGCTAACATAATGCTACAAGTGTCTGCTTATATTCTGGATGCAATACGTTAATTTAATTTCCTGTCTAGGTAATAATGTGTACATACATCTTGTATTGGTATATTCTGGAGTCTTTTTTCTTTTCCATGGCCTTTAGTTATAGCTCTAATTATTATTTTTTTGTTTTTAAATTTGGACCACTGATTCTCAACAGCTGTTCCATGGACAACAACTTTTTCAAATTACTCAATGCCCAAAGTCTTTCAAAGAACAAAACCACATGCTTTGACCAATAAGTGCCAGACTTGAGAAAACAGAAAAAAAAAAAAAATTATAAATACTACATACTAAGATTTGAACCATCACACTTAAACTTCAGAAATTTTACATTTGGACTGCTCAACCACTGCACTACAATAGTAAAATGTCAAAATTTTATTTGTGAAGTTTATGGTTGGAGTGTTTTTTATCAAAAAAAAACAAAAAAAACTGAAAGCAATTCTAAAGAACTAGCTTAACTCAAACTTTATCTGGAGAAGTGTCTATTTGACTTGTCAATAAAGATAGTGATTATTTTTGAGTGGCAGTTGTTATCACTGAAGTGGTAACATCTCAACTCAAAAGGATATTCTATGAAAGAACAAGCAACATCATGAGTAATTCCTATAGTGTTGCACAGAAAGTTGCACAAAGCACGAAGATTCTTGCAAGCGTATAACAACTTGAGTTACTTTATGCAAAAGAAATATTGGTAAGGAAACCACAAGGAAGTTGGATAACATATCTGTCTCCAACAACATGTGAGACAAAAGAGAAACTGAGAAGTTAGAAAACAAGGACAACTAAATCATGAACAAAATAAAAGAAGTCTCCAATATTTGTCATATCATTAGATGAAGCGATTAATATTTTAATGTCCTTTCTCTAAATTATCAATATTTACATGAAGTATCATTGACAGAGCCGAGGCAAATCTTTATTGTGTGAGATTATCGAAAACACAACAAAGGCTCAAAGTATGTTGGAAATTGCAAACAATTTCTTTGAAGAGAATAGTTTGAAAGGGAAAAACCATGTTAATGCTATGCCTGATGGTGCACCAGTCATGCTGTGTTGAAGATCTGGTTGCCAAACAGTTGTGAGAGAGTGTTACAGTTGAGAGAAGTACTAGCATAAAAATTATTACTTCATAAAATAAACTAAATTGCTTTAAAAGGGTTAGTGAAGTTAGTTAATTACATAAAATTATCAGCTGCACAATTAAAATAACTTTGAAGTGTTATTTTAGACCTCTATGTGATAGCAGTCAGTAGGAAGGGTAGTCAATCGAATTTTCCAAGCACGGGGATTGGGGCAGGGGAGTTATTCTCCATGGGAATGGTGAAGATGAATACTGAAGCTTGCTTGCTTAGAGGGAATATTCCAAATTTTGGACAAGCTGAATCTTTAGTTACATAGTGAGGTGGAAGGGATATCATGCTCTTGCTTTATGAGGCTGGGGTCATTTTCAGTTTGTGGTCCCATGGGCATCATCATGCATAGAGCTGACCAAATCCACCAGTGCCCTCCATCACTGGCAGTGTTGTGCCAGTCCCTCTGCATCTGCCAAGGTAGTGTCAAGCCTCTGGTGATCTTCCCCCAATCATGTCCAGCCATGTGGTGTGGAACCTGCCATGAGGCTTCTTCCAGCATAGAAAAAGTGATAATTTATTCTCTCAATAACATATAATCAAACATTTCTTGCAAAGTTGAATCTATGGATTGAACATTTACTTCAATTTCCAATGTTTTGATGCAAAACCCACAGGAAAGAAGGCTATTCAAAGCAAAATTATCAAATATTTGAAAAACTGAATTCCAGAACTGTCAAAGGGTGGCATATCCTACACCAGGAGCCATTTTATATCAGATCTTGTCTTGTTGCATGATTGTTGTAAACAAACATCAACATCATACAAACAGTGTCATCTCCTTTTAATCTTCTATGGAAACTTGTCTAACCTTGGGGAAAATATTTTGCTTGGAGACAGGAGAGGGTTGGCAACAGAAAGAACATCCAGTTGTAGGAAATTTGCCTGTGGATGCTCGGAGAGAGTAGCCACTAAAATAAGAATAGCCTGGGCAAAGTTCAGAAAGCTCTTACCTCTACTGGTGACAAAGGGCCCCTTGTTCAGAGTGAAAGTAGATTGTATGTTGCATGTGTGCAAACTGCCAAGCTACATGGCAGTGAAACATGGGCTGTAACTACTGAAGACGTGCATAGGCTTGAAAGAAATGAAGCTAGTATGATCCGCTGGATGTGTCATGTCAGTGTGCATGCATGACAGAGTGTAAGTGTCCTGAAAGAAATGTTGGACATAAGAAGAATCAGATGTGGCGTGCAAGAGAGAGGACTGTGCTGGTATGGTCATGTGCTGCATATGGATAAGGAGAGCTGTGTGAAGAAGTGTCACTCCCTAACAGTGGAAGGAACCCGTGGAAGAGGCAGGAAGACATAGGATAAGGTGGTGAAGCATGACCTTCGAACGATGGGCCTCACAGAGACAGTGACGAAAGACCGAGACCTCTGGAGATATGCTGTGATTGAAAAGCGCCAGCAAGAAAGTGAGATCACAGCTATAGCCTACACCAGTGTCGCATAACCAGCCCATTTAAAAAAGTACCTTGGAATCATTTGGCGACATGCTGTGCTTGAGGAGACCTATTGAGTCAAGTAAAATCAAAATCAAATCACAATCAAATGGAAATTGTAGTTGTGACCAATGCCAGTGCCGCCTGACAGAATTTTTATTCAAGTGTCAATTATTAAAATTCTTTGTAGAAAATTAATTTAACCCTTTCGTTACCAACCCAGCTCTGGCTCTACAAGTGTCTTGTTTTCATAAGTTTTGCATTAAAATATACCACCAAACCTCAGTTGCAATTTATGTTCCTAACACTTGTTTAATGATAAAGTTATTTTACTAAATTCTTTGTTATATTTAAAATAATTGAAAGAAACACAGAGCATTTAAAAATAAATACAGTAACGAAAGGGTTAATGATTGCCTCAGCCAGTATGAGGCCTAAGTTTACAGAAGAGCAGCAGCCATCTTTAAACTATTACTATACTCTAACACACACACACACACACACATATATATATATATACTTAATCTATATAACATATTAAGTAGTCTTTAGTTTGTTCAGGAAACCACTTGTAAATTATTATAATACATGTATAAAGTGAAACTGGTTGGTTAGTGTCTCCAACAGAAATGAATGATCTATGAAGTAGACCTCCTTAAGATCTGGCAGATAATCAAGTATTTAAGAGACTAAGCAATTGTTGGTTTTAACATATTAAGAGTTTTCTATTTTGAGATTTACAACTGTTAGAATCTCCAACAAGATCAACATAAATTAAAGTTAAACTCAATTTTTTTTAACTTCATTCCTGTAGTCCAACAATGATTTGCACTTTATTCGGGGTTTTTTTTTTGGGGGGGGGGGTTAAAGTTTCTTCCATTCATACACGGCTTAAGTGATACTAATACTGAACTACATTTGGAAGATTGCCACCTCTAAATGCACAGCAGTCCTAGACATTCTCAAAAAAAGAAAGAAAAAAAGGGCCATCCAGCTGACTGGTGTGAAGTAATTCACCAACCCTTCTGATCTATAGGTATGCTATCTCCTCATTTTACCTTTGCTATAACTAATACTATACCTATTTCTTTATTACCCACAAGGGGCTAAACATAGAGGAGACAAACATGGACAGACATAAGTATTAAGTTGATTACATCGACCCCAGTGCATAACTGGTACTCAATTTATTGACCCCGAAAGGATGAAAGGCAAAGTCGACCTCGGCGGAATTTGAACTCACAACATCACAGCAGCCGAAATACCGCTAAGCATTTCGCCCAACGTGCTACTAGCAAGTGGCATAATTTCAAACCACTGCCCCTTATCCCCATTTCATTTATTCATCTCACTTCCTCTCCAACCCACCCAATAGTGATCCTACAGCCACCAAGTCGTGCATGAGTTACTTTGTCCAGTCCCTTTCTCTCCAGAACAGCATTCTGCTAAAATTTGCTCCTTGCCTATTTTTTACAGAAGCTGTCAATTTGTAAACCATTCAAGAGATAAATCTCCTCACAGTCTTAAAAGGCTTGTGAAAGTACAGATCCTTCTTTCAAAAGCTATACAAAGAAAAAAAAATTGCTTTGATACCAGCATTGCTGATTGTTATTATCGGACAAAAGGCTAGCATCATCGGTGACAAAACAGCCTACATATAGACCAGTGTCTGTATGTGGATTGAACTTTCTCCTAAAAGTACAGGAAAATGCACACAAATAGAATGTATTTGTTGAAAGAATACTTTTCTCCGCAGCATCAAGCTACACATTGAGTAATAGTGGTTAAATAGATAGCTAAAGACTCATACTTGATGCAGTATTTTGTCCTTGGTGAACCCTTTACCATTCAGATTACTCTCTGCTTAACTCTTTTACTGGTGTTTCAGTCATTTGACTGTGGCCACGCTGGAGCACCGCCTTTAGTTGAGCAAATCGACCCCAGGACTTATTTTTTTGTAAGCCTGGTACTTATTCTATTGGTCTCTTTTGCCGAACTGCTAAGTTACGGGGACGTAAACACACCAGCATCGGTTGTCAAGCGATGTTGGGGAGACAAACACATACACACACACACACACATTATATATATATATATATATATTATATATATATATATATATATATATATATGTATATATATATGTATATAATATATACATGACATGCTTCTCTCAGTTTCTGTCTACCAAATCCACTCACAAGGCTTTGGTCGGCCTGAGGTTATAGTAGAAGACACTTGCCCAAGGTGCCACGCAGTGGGACTGAACCCGGAAGCTACTTACCACACAGCCACTCCTACGCCACTCATTCACATTGTTTTGAATTAATCATGCAGTATCTTGTAGCTTCAAAATTCTGATGACTTGATACTTTATTGGAAATATAATCAAGAATAGGTAAGCATGTGATTCAAACAATATTACGAGTTCCACTTTCCCTAATCTAGTTATCCCAGTTATGTAGTAAGGAGACAATCTTCTTTATACACCTTGTACCAAATCTCTGTTGAAAGTCATATTATCATTGTATGCGTGTATGTGCACATTGATATACCAGTTTTTCATGTTATACTGTAAAGTGTACTGAAGGGTTTGCCAAATAAATATCAAGAGAAGGGGAAAATTGATATGGATGTAGATAGGTAAGGGTATGTAATGCCTGTTATAAAAAAGTTTGATTCACAAACACAAATTTCCTGAGTTCATGCCACGGGTAGGCATTATTATTGATAGCCTCAAAAAATCATTAACCCTTTTGTTACTGTATTTATTTTGAGATGCTCTGTGTTTCTTTAAATTATTTTAAATATAACAATGAATTTAGTAAAATAACTTACTTATCATTAAGCTAGTGTTAGGAACATAAATTGCAACTAATGTTTGCTGGTATATTTTAATGAAAAACTAATGAAAACAAGACATTTATACTACAGAGCCAGAGCCGGTTTCGGCCGGGTTGGTAACGAAAGGGTTAAAGAAACAACCAAAGACATGGAAATATATTTTTGTGTAAGACTTAGATGATACAATGTATGCAAAGTTCCTTAACCGACGGATGACCCATCCAGCTAGCAAGGGGAAAGGAAAACAAAAAAAAATGAACATTGAAACTGTAATGGAGGGATTGTGGTGGTGGTGGTGGTGGTGGTAGTGATGATAACAATGATGGCAGAAGTGATGTTCATGATGATGATGATGACAAAGATGACAACAGTGATGATGATGATGATATCGGTTAATTAGCTACTCTCCCCCATTTTATTCCTTGATCGAAAGACCACCTTTCTCATGACATTAGAGCTTAGTGTAAGAAAATACATCTCAATGTCAAACAGTCTTTGAATGCGTCAAATCAGTTTTAACAAAATTAACATATTTGTTGGAAAACATTACCTTTTTGTTTAAATCAATTTTGAAAATATGGAAGATTTTATCAGAATAACTTTGTTGGTGTTTGGAACATAAATGAACATGAAATTTCAATGGAAGATTTTTTTAATTTAGATCACTTTAAACCAGGATGTTTGTATCATACAACCAGGGGTGGTCCCCAATGGATTGATATTTAAGTTAAAATATTTTTAAAAGCCAATGCAAAGCAACAATGCTGTGAAAAAATGACATTAGTTCAGTGGCTATTATTTTGACAAAGAGACAACTCTGGGCATGCTTCATTCTTATTAGACCTTCTCAGCAAAGCATACTGCTCGCTGTAGTTGCTAAAGGTTGTAATGAGAGAATCAGTAGATGTCTAACATTGTTCATGAGTAAACATGAAAGAGTAAATGATTAAAAAAAAAAAAGGAAAAAGAAATAATCATTGCAGTGAAAATTACTCAAAGAAATTATTCATAAGTATAACTGGATTCACATAAATATGCTAGTAACTATGAATGCAAAAGAGGAAAGTGTTCAGATAGTTGGTACAGAAATATGGTACCATTGGGGAAGTGTTAAAATTTTACCAAATGAAAATAAATGACAGAAATAATTAAAGAAAAATTTGAATAATATACTTAAGATATCAACAACAAATGAGTCGAAGAAGGGAGCTGCTAATGTGCTCAAAATAACAAAAAAAAAATCTCCCTATTACCTTCAAGAGAAGACATCAGACAATTTAGTACTGGATACACTTGAGTCTAGAGAAAGCAGACAAGATAGACACTTAAAATTTTAAGTCTGCTGGATCAGAGCTATTCAAGGACTAACTAAAAGCAACAGCGACAATCATAACCAATAAGATGAGACAATTTAACTAAAAGCAGAAATTAAGTGATTTAATGAACCTGTTAAAATCATCTTTGAAGGAGAAATATCAAAGTTGCTTTAAGATATAAACCATTACTTCTAACGCAAACCACTTCAAACAAGCCTTGTTCTAAGCATCATATTAAACATAATTAGCATCACAGACGGTCATTAGTTTAGAAAGCCAAACATCAGGTAACTTGCTATCTTTATCTATGACATCAAACTATCTACCTTTGTCATTCTAGAGGGAAATAGATATTAGATGCAGATAAACATGATACGTTCTCAGTATCGTGATGAAGACCAATCAAAAAATAAGAACTGTGTTTTCTTCACATGGGAATATAAGATATAGCCAAAAAAAAAAAAAAAAGAAAAAAATTGTTTCAGTAACTGCTTCTTTTTCATTCATCATTCCTTCTTTCTTTCTCTTACACACAATCTACTCTTTCTCTTTCTCTCTCTCTCTCTTTCTTTCTCCCACCACATACATTGCTAGATAAGATGTTCATTAGCGAGTGGTGGGAATAATTTACAAATCTATCTTCAAAAGAAATAAATATATATAAATGTGTATATACAAACAGACAAATACTTGTACATGTGTATGTATATATATATATATATATATATATACACAGACTGATAAACAGTTACACATACATACACACAATTTTTTTAGTCATTAAGCTTCATTTTATTGGATAACAATACAAAATACATGCATATAAGTAAAAGCACTCTGTTACTAATAGCAATTGAAAAACTATATGTGCTTGTTTATAATTTTCTAAATTTTCTTTCTCAACTACTAATGTTTCAGTGCCATTCATCTGACAGCAAAATAGCAGAATCTGTAGAGCAGAGAACCAAATATCGTGTGGTATTTTTTCTGGTTCTCGGCCACTTTTTCCCAAAGCCATGTACTTGTGCACATTCATATATTTTACAACTGGGAAAGGCTAAAAACCAACATGCACATACAAGGGTTTTGAAATAAAATCATATTTACTTTAATTGAAGATATATGAGCAATGGTCATGGTTAATTCCATGGATGCATACATACTTTTCAAAAAAAAAAAGAAAAACGACAAAATTTTCAAACAATGCATATTCTAAGCACATGTAAAGTAAAAAAAAAAAGAAATTAGAGGCACAGGAGTGGCTGTGTGGTAAGTAGCTTGCTTACGAACCACATTGTTCCGGGTTCAGTCCCACTGCGTAGCACCTTGGGCAAGTGTCTTCTGCTACAGCCTTGGGCCAACCAAAGCCTTTGAGTGGATTTGGTAGACAGAAACTGAAAGAAGCCTGTCATATATATGTGTGTGTGTGTGTATATATATATATATATATATATATATCTGTATGCGTGTGTGTATATGTTTGTGTGTCTGTGTTTGTCTCCCCAACATCGCTTGACAACCGATGCTGGTGTGTTTACGTCCCTGTAACCTAGCGCTTCGACAAAAGAGACCCATAGAATAACTACCAGGTTTACAAAGAATAAGTCCTGGGGTCAATTTGCTCAACTAAAAAGGTGGTGCTCCAGCATGGCCACACTCAAATGACTGAAACAAGTAAAAGTGCAAAAGAGAGGAAACACTGTTTTCTATACTGCTGAGATCAACATGCCTTTTATCTAATTAGAATTGATAGAATAAAATACCAGTCAAGGCCAGTTGGAATGGCAGAATTATTAGAGCATTCTTGTATTGTTTTTATTTTCCCCCTTTCATTAAACCTCTAAGACTCATAAAACCAGTCATAAAACCAGAGCTTAATCCTATTTCCATCCAGTGTAAGTGACTGGGATCACAACACTTAATCCAGAACAGGATGTGTGGCTGAACATTGAGTCAAGACTCTTTGTTCTGACCCTTTGAATTTTAAGTACTTGGATGCTAGACCTAATTTGTTGCTCTGCTTAACACAACCACCTGGTCCTTAGGTGCTTTTACTAGAGTCTATATCAGGTTGCAAGTATTCAGGACTCACTCCTGTTGTTTTCTTTTTAATCATTTACTGCTACTACACATAAAAACCATCTTGACTCCTCCTCCTCAACATTTAAATGTCTACTTTGGTATGCTTGCATGGGTCACAAAGAATTAATTGAGGTAAATTTTCTATGGCAACTCACTTCCTGTTGCTAATCCTCAGGTGTTTCCAAGCAAGGATTAATAATCCCCTCATCTATCACACAATGAACAGTCCAAACTAGAAACAAACAACACTTGAATGTTTACAAGTTGTGAAGCACACATGAACATGAGAAAACGTGAACTTGTTCACACTATCACATACATAAATATATAGCTACCTACATGAGTTAAACATACACATACTTATTGAGTTCCTTCCACCAATTTCACTCACAAGGTTTTGGTCAACCCATGACTATAGTATAGAACATTAGTTAACAACATTCAGTGGGACTGAAACCCTAACCATATGGTTTTGAGGCCAGCTCCATAACCTCACAGCCATGCCTGTGCTTATACAAGGTCTGATTAATAAGTATCTGAACTGTTGCTATAGTAATGAAACTAAAGCATGCAGAGTGAAGTGGCATGGCACAGATTCACCTTGAACTTGGGTTTGCATATGCACTAAGTTTTAACGTTCTAGCTCACTTATGCTGTTTACAGCAGTGTTTGGAAGGAAGGTATGTAGTGTGTGATCATCGCACTGACCTTGACAGAGAAAGTTGTCATGGTGATACCTGCTCAAAGGCTTACACAAAGTTGCAGAAAGTGTATAGAGAGGAGTGTAAGAGCTGCACATCAAATTACCATCCTTGAGTTATCAGAGGATAAGCAGTCCATTATCACTGAAGATTTGGTTATGAGCCACATGCCTGCCAAGTTTGTGCCAAAACTGCTTTCAACTGATCAAAAAGACACTGGGGTTTCAGTTGCACAAGATATCCTTGATTGTATCGAGAATGATGAAAACTTTCCGAAAACTTAGTGCTGTCCTCTGACTTGCCAGCTCTTGTTGAACCATCCAACCCATGCCAACAAGGAAAACGGGCATTAAAACCAGGCACTGGGGGCTTGGTGCAGTCTTCTGCCTTGCCAGTTCTTGTCAAATAGTCCAACCCATGCCAGTATGGAAGTATGGAGGCAGTAAATGATGATGATGTAGTGTTTTTTTTTTTTTTGTTTGTTTGTTGCTAAGACTGTATAAAGCTTTTTAAGATCTCAATTCATGGAATCAGTGTAGATTTGGCATGAGTGACATGTGAACGATTGAATGATTTAGTGCAGAATGTTACACAGGAATAAAGGACAGTATAATTGTATGGGAGAGGGCATTGTTGGTATAGCAATAGCCAATAGGTCACGGAGTAAACGAGGGTCAGTGAGTACTCCATCAGCACATATCACTGGAAGGAAGCCACTCTCTCAAGGGACAAGAGATTAACATAGCATATAGGGGCAGGCACTTTTGGCAGGAGATTCAAAGGTCACTATCAAAAGCTTTACTGATGTCAAGACTTTCATTAAATTCTTAAAGGCACTTACTGGTGAGCGATACAGGAGAGCAGGTCCCCTATAGAGTTGCACAAACCAAACTGGCAATCACTAAGAAAAACAACAGATATGGTCAAAGGATTGCTCATGATTGTCTTCATTAACATTGAGATGCCATATTGTTAGGACATTGTGCCTGTATATCATCAGTTAACAAGCACCATCACTACCACCATTTTGCAAAATGGCAGAAAAGTTAGGATCAGACAAAATCCCTTACATTACCTGTTCTAACTCTAAAATTTGATTTCAAAATAAGCCAAGGTAAACTTTGCTCGTCATTCTACTGATATCAATGACAAAACATTAAACCTGGATTAGTTTATTCAACTAACGCCCTTCCTCAAATTTCAAATGTTGTGTCTATGTTATGAATAATTATTATGATTATTATTATTATTATTATTATTAAGATGGTAAGCTGGCAGAATCATTAGTACACTGGACGAACTGCTTGTCATTCACTATGTTCTGAGTTCAAATTCTGTCACGGTCGACTTTGCCTTTCATCCTTCCAGAGTCGATAAATTAAGTACCAGTGGAATACTGGGGTCAATGAAATCGATTTAACCCCTCCTCTCAGATTTCAGGCCTTGTACCTTCAGTAGAAAGGATTATTATCATTATCATTATTAAGGCAGTGAGCTGGCAGAATCGTTAGCATGCTGGATGAAATATGTAGCACTGTTTCATCCACTGCTATATTCTGAATTCAAATTCTACTGAGGTCAACTTTTGCCTTTCATCCTTTCGAGGTTGATAAATTAAGTACCAGTGAAACACTGGTGTTAATATAATATAACTGACTAGTCCTCTCCCTGAAATTTAAGGCCTTGAGCCTCTAGTAGAAAGGATCATCATCATCATTATTATTTAGTAGTAGTAGCAGCAGCAGTAGCAGTAGTAGTAGTAGTAGTAGTAACAACAGCAAAAATACTAAACAAATAAATGACAATATATCTCACTTTATTTCCATGTACAATCACATACATAAATAGTAACAGAAAAGATTTATGTTGGAAAAAAACAAAACAAAAAAAGAACAAAAAGAAAAACAATCGACAACACCAACAACAACAAAAACTAATCGATATTGTCGAAAGTTGGTGTTTGCTGAGGTTTCTCTTCCTATTAAGATAACTCAACGAAATTGCAATTAGCTTTCATTGTTCACTTCATATTAAACAATTTTGCAGATATCATAAACCATTATTGCACAACAGAATTCAATTAAATCCACATAGATAGCAATGGCACTTGCTATATTCCTCAGTGAATGATTTGCAGCCAACAGTGTTTAGTGAATGTCTGAGGAATGGGAGAGAAGGGGGATACCAGTGACTCCTGCTGCATTGTATATTAGTAGTAAAGTAGTAGCTGTTAGCATATTTGTTGTAGCAAACCACGAGATTTAATTCAATTTAATTAAAATTACACCCTTAATAATGAGAGTAAATTTTTGTCAAAATGACGGATTTCTGCACTTAAAGACAAGGGTAGACAACAGCCAAATTGTAATTAAAAGTTAATTAGAATTAGATAAATAAAGAATCTAGTCTCATACCAGCAGACAGAAACAAAATGGCAGTTACTGTTGGAAATACTTGCTTATTTGCATGTATATCATTGCATGCTCATTAAATTACATCATTTCTATATCATATTAGTTACATTAGAGTATTTAATATCATATACATACATGCATATATATGTATGTATGTATGTATGTATGTACACACACGTGTGTGTGTATATATATATATATATGTATGTACACATACATACATACACACGAGTGAGTGGACAAACAAAACAATTTACTGAGTGTTACATGTATGGATCAAAACAGTTTGATTCAAATTCGTTGGTACTCTCAAGTTTCAAGTGCAATGCTAGTCATCAGTCATTTTGAAAAATTAAATCAAACTGTTTTGATTCATGTGTGTGTGTGTGTGTGTGTGTGTGTGTGTGTGTGTGTGTGTGTGTGTGTGTGTGTGATATACATATATATATCACACAAATAATGTGTGTGTGTGTGTATACACGTATGCATTTATACATATATATATATTATATATGCATATATATGCCATGAAGCCTCCCCTGTCTTGCAAGATACATGGTGGTCCCTTCCCACTGGTGGTGGTGTCACAAAAAATGCACCCAGTACACTCTGTAAAAGTTGTTTGTGTTAGGAAGGGTATCCAGCTGCAGAAACCATATCAAAACAGACAACAGAGTTTACGATAGTCCTCTGGCTTGCCAGCCCTTGTGAAACTGTCAAACCCATGCAAGTATGGCATGGGTTGGACAGTTTTTTACCTTTTTCCTTCTCTATAATATAGTGATAGCTCTTCTGAAAGTCTGCCAATCAACAATATTGATGATGAGGATGATGTATGCATACACATACATTTACATTAGATATCCGGGCAAGCGTTCACCCCCAACTTTCACACATTATCTTCGTCCAATGCCTCGTTTCACTACCAGCAGCCCTGCATAAGTATCATACAATCTGTTCATAGACGAGAGCAAAATGACATATAGAAACTTTTACAGTAGTTAAAAATAGATCTTTGTGCTATTTTGGTGATATTCAATTTAAGAAGAAGCTGATGACTATCATAAGAGATGCGACATTAGACTATTTGCAAGTAACACTCCTGTATGAATTGGTAAATTACTGATGAGCCAGCGGAGGGTCATACATACATACAAGCACATATATATGAATACATACACATTACATATAAATATATACATATAAGTACATTGCTGTTACCAACAGCCAATTTTCTATTTAATAAACGATTAGTAAAAAAAAAAACTATTATACTTGCAGGACTAGTGTAATAGATGATTGGTGGACTTTCAGAATAGCATTCCTACATGGAGAAAATGCCAAAAAAATTTACCGGGGAAGGGCACAGAATTGGATGGCAAAAATGTACAAATATTGCATGCTTTGGATAAAAGGTTGTTTCACAGAAGGAAACAATCACCAACATTTTTTTGATCCTTTTCCTTCTCCATAAGGTAGTGATAGCACTTCTGAAAGTCTGCCAGTTAACAATTACACCTATCTCATGAGTATAATAGTTTATTTACTAATCTTTTGGAAAATGAGATAACAAAGCAATAAAAGACTATCTTATGGACAACATTGGCTTACAGCCGTTTCTGCTTTAAGAGGCAGTGGACTCATAGTTAAGTGCCTGAGAAACACCTCATAGCTTCATCAGAGCCTTGAATATGAAGTGCAAAGAAATGGCACTTTATCTCATTTTCTTATTACAGCTCTGTACTTGACTAACGCGTATACATATGTATATCGAGTCCTACACCAGGTTATTCATGTAAGTGAATTATTAAAACTAACCTTTTAGTAAACAATTGGCTATGAATAAGTACTTACCTATCTACACACACACACACACACACACAAACACACAATCAAGCAAGTGTGGTTTATAAGTTTCATGCGCAGTTATGAGGTTCTGGGCTGGTTCTTTCTGCCTCGCCCAATAACCAAGTGTTTTCTACTATATAGTTTTAGGTTGGCCTATGCTTTGTGAGTGGAAGTGTATGTGTTTGTGTGTGTGTAAGACCACAAGAATAAATATCGTACTTGATTAGTGACAGAAAGGGCTGTCAGCCATATGAAAGTTACCTGAACAAGTTTTGTCTAACTCATGCAAGCACAGAGAAACAAAATGTTAGAAAAATGATGATGTATTTGTAAATTGATGTTAATCTTAATATTAATATGTGTTGTTCCCTCTGTGCTAATGTGAAGGCACAGCTCAGTGGTTAGATTGTTGGGCTCACACTCATTAAGTAGTGAGCTCGATTCCTGAACTGGGCTGTGTTTTGTGCTCTTGAGCAAGACACTTTATTTCACGTTGCTCCAGTTCTCTCAGCTGTAGAAACGAGTTGCGATGTCACTGGTGATAAGCTGTATCAGCCTTTGCCTTTCTCTTGGATAACATCAGTGGTGTGGAGAGGAGAGATTGCTGTGTATGGGCAACTGCTGGTCTTCCATAAAACAACTCTGCCTGTAGTTGTGCCTCAGAGGGGAACCTTCTAGGAAAATCCCATGGTCATTCATGATACATGTATATGTGTGTATGTATATATATATATATATATATATAGAAATAAGTATATATAAACATGCATACATATGCACAAGTTTTTATATGTGTACAAAGCAGATGTTACATGAGGATGATGGTGATGATGATTTATATTTGTTACCTAAGTGCTCTAATTAGCAGTAGACAGAGATGCTGCAAAAGCACAGTCTCCAGAGTAGGTGGGGTATTCAGGGAACAGTTTATCATTGCAGGCAACAAAAGGATTCTCACTAAGAGTGAAGGCCAAATTGTAAGACATTTGTGCAGCCTTGACTGCAATGAATAGACACTGAATGTGGAAGGCAAGTAAAATCTGGGGAAAAGTGATGAGAGCATATTTGGCAGAATGTGTAATGTTCAAAGTGCATGAATGATGGGTCTCAAATGAACTGAGAGAAAGAAGAAAAAAAACTTTTATATAAGGATAATAAGGTGTAGTGTGGCAAGAGTGAATGTTGAGCTGTACCAGACATGTGATGCATATGGAAGATGACAGCTGAATGATAGCAGCACACTTGCTCTTTTAGTGAGGCTGAAAAGAAAAAGGCATGGAGGTTAATGAATGAGAATGTAAAAGAGGAAGAAATGGACTATGTAAATAGATCCAACAGAAGAACCAGCCATTGAAATTGACAGCTATGTGGTCTAATGTGCGATAAAGGAAATACGAAGTCTGTAAATGCAGCCAGACCTTCAGGGATATTCACAGTAATGTTGAAAACATCTGGTGAAGTAGGTCATGCACTAGTTAATCAGGTAAGTTATGGGAAGGTGTCATATGCAGTTATTGGCGAAGTTGTATGATGAAAACCAAACAGAAATACTCCAGAGACAAATAACTGCAGAGGCATCAAGGTTGAAAGGGTTAAAGCGCACCTGGTTAGGGAGAAAATTAGCAGAGATGTGACACAGTTCTGGATTGTGCCTTTTTCTTGTGAGACAACTACAGAAACGTTTAGTTTAAAGTAAGCCATTCTTTCTATTTAGCATTCATCAGCCTGGAGAAAACCATTGATAGGGTTTCAAAGTTTGTAGTCAGGTTTACGGTGCCATCAGATGGCAATGAGCGGTTCCATAGGTGTTAGTTCTCAGTATCCTCCTTTTGTATTATAGTTCTCATGTATGCTGATGACCTAGTTTCTATAGCTGGTTCTGTCAAAGATTTAGTGGAAGAATACCTAGAATCAAGAAGTGATAAAATAATATTCTTTCAGCTAGCTCTGTTCATAAGGCTAACACCAGTGACCATCATTTAATTCTAAGAAAATTCAATTTCCAGAAATGAGCTCAGAATTCAAAAGAATTATTTTTTACAGATGGAATATATTAATCCTTTAACATTTAAACCGGCCATATCCAAATATTCTACTTGTTTTCTGTTCATCAGCCAAATCTAGCCTCTCATGCCTACCCTACAATGTCATTCTAAAAATAAACAATCACTTCATTGAAATCTCAAAGTTAAGAGATAATGCATAATTAATTCAAAGCAATGTGAATAAATAAGCATTACATTTGTCAGCGTCATCCGAAACTAATTAACTATGGAACTATATAACTGAATGCTGTTTTAGTTAACCAACAGTTAGCTTCCTGAAAGTATGCATCTTAGCACTTAAAACCATTCTTTCTTGGTGTGACTACACTGCAAAATTGTAGAAGATAAACACATTAGACATAGGCTTGAAATGCACTGAGATTAATATCAGAATTCTTATGGTAGAAAAAAAATTTCCTGTCACATAAAAAGCACCCAGTACAGTTTGTAAAGAGGTTTTGCAACAGGAAGGTTTGCAGCAATATCAACTATACCAAAACAGACATCGGAGTCTGCCAGTCTCTGGCATAACAGTTTGTGTCAAACCATCCAACCCATGCTAACATAGAAAGCGGATGTTAAATAATGATGATGATGATGATGATAATGATGAATGAATGAATTAATAAAATAATATGGTGCCTATCTAGAATTAAATGTATGTAAGAAACAAAAACACCATCAGGAAATCTATTCAAATTCCTCAACATGGAATTTCTGTTTAACAATATATCAGCAGAATTCAGTAAATCTACCTTCAGATGAAAGCTCAAGGACTATTTTAAGTTAAAAATAAACTTCAGTCATAAACCTTTACAACCAATGCATCTTCTTTACAAGCACGGGAAGTTCTGGGAAGTTCTGCCTATATCTGACTCAGAAGTTGTCACAAAAGATAAAAGTTGATACTCTGCTAGAATCTGTCAAATCAAACTCTTTGCATACTAGATCCTGTACTATCATGGATAATTATTTGTCTGTCAGAAAGCCTTGCTGTTGATCAATTACAGAATTAACTAAGGTACCAATATCAATAGGATGTTTACTGGATCTATTGAAATTTGCATGACTAGACTTACTGAAATTACTCCTCTTCTCAAAAACGAAAGCTCTAAATACAGAACAATTATACAATTATTAGACTCAGTATCTTTCACTCTACCTCTTACTGTAAAAATCATTGCACAGCTGGTTACCAGATGTATACAGAATTATTTGCAGACAAACTCAATTCTATCAATATTACATTACAGGACTGGTTTCTCAGAAGTGATTTTCTTGATTTAAATTTGGAGCTCAACACAGTTAATCATGGCATCTTTATACATCATCATTAATCATATTTTAGTTTTGATATGTTGGTCCACTGGTTTTGTTCTTAACCCACCCAAAGATGTAAGGCTGAACATGCCGATGCTACTTGTAGAACACTTAATCCTCAGCTGCCCTCACTACACATTGCTTCATGGTCCAGTATTTTGCCAACTGGTTAAAAATCTTTCCCCTCATAGGTGCAGGTGTGGCTGTGTGGTAAGAACCTTACTTCCCAACCACATGGTTCCAGGTTTAGTTCCACTGCACAACAACTTGGGCAAGTGTCTTTTACTATAGCCACAGGCCAACTGAAAGCCTTGTGAGTAGATTTGGTAAAGGGAAACTGAAAAAACCCATCGTGTGTGTGTGTGTATATATATATATATATATATATATTATATATATATATATATATATATATATATATATATATAATGTATATATGTGTGTGTATGTATCTTTGTATATGTGTTTGTCCTCCATCACCACTTGACAACTGGTGTTGGTGTGTTTATGTTCCCATAACTTAGCAGTTTGGCAAAACAAAACTGATAGAATAAGCCATTAAGCTTAAGAAAAAAGTCCTGAGGTCATTTTGTTCAATTAAAACCCTTCAAGGCAGTGCTCCAGTATGGCCACAGCCAGATGACTGAAACAAGTAAAAGAGTAAAAGAACTGACAACCAAAGATGACCACTTATCCTGATCAAACAGCATTCCAATACAGATACCAATGGCTTATCTATTTCCTCTATTTCTAACAACAAATGCGACAAGTATCAGGGAATTGATAACAATTATTTTCACAGTAGTTCTGTAAGGAAAGCTAAAAAGTAACAAAGGAATACTCCAGCAAACTTTGGAAATTATACAAGTTAGACCCCATCAACATTCTATAAAGCTATATAAATATCCCATAACCGTTTTACAGTGCTAGCACTAGAACCAGTATTTTGGAACACTACACTAGACACTTGAAGAAAACTATAATTTGGATATCAAAACTAGGAAGATGATAATAATAACCAGTAGCAACTTCCACCTCAACATTGGCACTGACAAAATCTACATATGATGGAATAATAAAGGCATAAAATTAGTCTAAATCAGAGGCCAGTGAACCAGGGTAAATTACCTCAAGTGAGGTAAAAATGAAATTCTTGGGGGTAATGAGGACTCATTAGACCTAAGTAAAATTTTATAAAAAGCATGTTCCTTGTTACAGCAGAAATTTTTCTTTTGGTATGAGGAGGCAGTCAAAAAGTTGCTGCCTTTTGCAACAATCTACCTTTGCAAACAAGGATTTTCCACTCTAATGAACATAAAAACAAAGCAGAATAGTTAATTGGACTCCGAAGACTGTATCCAACTTGCTTGTGCATCAAAATGCCCCAATTTTGATGCAATTGTAACAAAAATGAAACAACATAATTTCTCCAAAACCTTAAGTGAAAAAATCTCTAGAAAAATCCTTTTGTTTCATAATGAGAGAATTAATTTATTTTATTGCATTAGTTTTATATTTCTTATATTTATTATGTATTCTCCATATAAATAGATTAAATAAACCTTTTGAATTTAAAAAATCTATGATTTTCCTTCCTTTCAAATCAAGGGGCTAATGTCGGCATAAATAAATATATTTTGTGATAATTGGTTAAAAAAGTTCCCTGGAGTACCACATTGCAATATCCTGAATAAAACAAATGAGTACATCACATGTGTATTTCGCATTAAAAATAGTTGAAGAACTGAAAAGGTAGTCTAGTGTACAGCTGTTTCATGTGATCCAAGGAAAGCTGGATAAACTACTTCAAGGGTAACTTGGAGGAGAAAAATTCATTTTAGCAGAAGGTTATGTCCATTATTATAAATCCAATAAGCTAGAGGATACCAATAATATTGAAGAGAAGGGTTGCTTCTATTGGTCCTGTGGTTGATAAATTACATCCTACCTACAAGAATGATATACCTTGCCCTATTCAGATGTGAATGCTTCATCTCAAGTTGTAGAAGAAGAGGACACTTGTGGGTTTAGATGCTTATTCGTACCAATTACACACACACACTATATATAAGTCTGATGAAGGCTAAAAAGCTGAAACCCGAAGTCTCTCTCCTGCTTTCTGGTAAACGTTCACTAGACACGTATTCTACCAAAAAGTATTGAGTAATCCTTCAGTTTATTGTTAATTTGTTTATATATATAACTTGACATAAAAACAGTATATATATATATATGTATATATATATATATATATATATATAATATATATATCCATTTTAATTTTGCACACGTACACACACACACACATGATATGCATTGCATGTGCCAGTTAAATGATACTGGGTTCAAGAAATTCTAGGATTTTCCCCAAAAGAATGAAGCAAACTGACTTTTATTTCCTAAATACAATTGATTAACCATAACAGTGAAGGAGAGTTGGAAAGCATTTCAAAGATCCTCCATTTGAATTCCCTGGAATGGACATATGCACAGAATCTCATGTATTCATATATCATACGGAAACAAAGTAATCACACACACTAGCACGTGCGTGTGTGTGTGTGTGTCTGTACTCTCTACATCAGTGCTAGTATATTCATTCAAACATCATGTATACAACTAACTCATATATTCACAAATCCCTGGAGCTGACTTGACTCGATCAATAAGGCCTTATCACCTTGTAAAGTAAGTAACTGGCTTGAATGCGAATTCTGAGAAGAGCTCAAATAACTCTTAAAGAAACACATACACACACACACACACACACACACCACACAGACATGGGTTATAAGATATACAGCCTTATTGAATGCTTACAGCTCTAACTTCCACAGATATATATACACACACACACATATATACATACATATATACACATGTACATATATATACACATACATAAATAATATATATATATATATGCATGCATACATAACATGAAATATATGCTAAGCCAGAAGCTTAAAAAGAGTAGAAGTCCAGATGGCATTGTTAAACAACCATTGATCCTAATAGCTTCTGTTAGTGAATAAGTAAGATAAAGACATCTGATTCCTTTCTGTGAGTTATTTGTCCATTGTAAGAACTGCAGACACCGATATGCTGAAAAGATTATAAATGGAGGAAGCGAAAAGGTCACCGTAACAAGTTGACAACAGCCAAAATGATTGGTCGATATTTAAGGGTATTGATTTTAAATGTCACAGCTATTACTAAAGGCAACACCTGGATAAGTTAGATGGGAATCATAACGGACACAGGCCACTTGCTGCAATATTAGTATCCCGATACCACAACGGTTGAAATCTGAAGAACATTATTATTGTTAAATCAAATATTATCACATAAAACGCATGAAGCTGACATTATAGAAATGCCGTCAGTAACATAGGTGTTGCATAAATGCAATATAGGTAACTAAGCCTCAACACCTGTTACAGGTAACATGAGGAAACAAGACAAAATAAGAAAATGAACAATGGTTGTTGCTGAGGAGATGGTGGTAGTGGTGTGACTTAGCCTCAAGTTAGTTCTAAGTGGGTAGACTTATTGCCAAAGCCCTCTGAATGTGACTATCTTTTTTCCCCCACTTTTTTTTTTTCATAAGAGCATCTAGGAGTACATAATCTAATGTGTTCTTTGTTTAGAAAAAAAAAACAAAAAAAAACACAGCAATGTGATTTGAGGGAGATTGCTATATCTAGCAAGTTGAGTGACTGCAAAAAGGGTCCCTTGATCACTTGATGATGGCAGTAGTGTTGATTGATGATGATGATGATGACGACGACGACGATCATGAAGTATGATAATGTGGAGAGCAGCAAAGATAATGAATGGAGAACCCAATAAAACAAGAACCCCATGATGGTGATATGATACTGATGAAGAAGCAGGTGATAAACTATTTCAAACAGGAGATGAATTGGATTAGATTATTCAAATATCTCCATCCTTTCAACAGAAAATATTTCCTGCAGTGAACAACTGACCAATCAGCCGACAACACTATGCATAACAAAAGTCAACAAGGGAACAACTATGTGGTTGCTTGACCTGCCAAAGATAGTAACCCTATCTACCTCAAATCACATCTTGTTAGCTCTAAAAAGAAAAAAATCGGGAAGTGGGGGTGTCAAACAATGGATAGCGAAGGCAGAGCCTATTCCTTATAGATCTTCTTAAAGAGAACTGACCTTGAGCTTCAAGACCAAGAACAATTACTATGTAGAGAAGGAACAAGATCTACCATTGACTGCAATTTTACAATTTCTACAATAAAAAACTTGGCATTGAAAAAGATTTATTATTTGGGATTTTAAAAAGTGTAAACATCTATTATTAATAAATTCTGATGCTTCTTTCTCTAGTTTATTTTCTTGTGGTAAGAAAATGACAAAATAGAAAGCTTCGATGAGCAATAAGGATACTTTTTACATCAGGGTAACATTAATGTATGCCAGTAATTATATCTGGTGAATATAGCAGAATTAGTGATTACACACACACACAGAGGCATGGTTGTGTGGTTAAGAGGCTTGCTTCCCACTCACAGTTTCAGGTTAGTCCCAGTGCATGACACTTTGAACAAGTATCTTCTAGTATAGAATTGGGCAGAACAAAACGTTGTGAGTGAATTTGGCACACAGAAACTATGTCTGTGAATGTATATGATTGTGTTACTTTGTATTTACACTGTGTGATAGTTGAAAATGTCACTGCTATTCAAGCAATGTCATTCATGTCTGTGAAATATTGGGAAATATTAACTTGCTTGGAAACAAATGGGAGTTAGTAACTCTGCCCAACCCATGATGTTGAAATGATGATGATGATGATGATGATTACAGACACACAGACTTCTTTCAGTTCCTACCAACTAAATCCAATCACAAGGCTTTGGCCAGCCTGAGACACTTGCCCTTCGAGTCATGCTGACTCATAAGGGCTGGTTTCCCAGTTTCCCCACCTGGACAGGTCACCAGTCTGTCACAAGATTACTCATTTTTGCCAGCTGAGTGGACTGGAGCAAAGTGAAATGAAGTGTTTTGCTCAAGAACACAATGCATTTCCTCGGTCCAGGAATCAAAACCACAATCTTACAATCAGGAGCCCAACACCTTAACCATTAAGCCATGTGCCTCCACAAGGTTCCATGCCATGGGACTGAACCTGAGACCATTTGATAGAAGCTTGTTTTAGAAGGCGGCGAGCTGGCAGAAACGTTAGCACACTGGGCAAAATGCTTAGCGATATTTCATCTGCTGTTACGTTCTGAGTTCAAATTCCGCCGAGGTCGACTTTGCCTTTCATCTTTTTGGGGTTGATAAATTAAGTACCAGTTGCACACTGGGGTCGATGTAATCAACTTAATCCCTTTGTCTGTCCTTGTTTGTCCCCTTTATGTTTAGCTCCTTGTGGGCAAAAAAAAAAAAAAAAAAAAAGAAGCTTGTTTTAGAGTAACCTAAATTATAATCTTCCACCAGAATTTCATAATTTACTAAATTCTTCATTATTTTTAAAATTAATAAAAACAAAAAGCAGTGTATTTCAACAAAAACATATTGGCCTCAAATTTTGGCACAGGACCAACAATTTCAAGGAGGGGATAAGCCATTTACATTGACCCCCCCATTACTCAACTGGTACTTAATTTATCAACCTCGGAAGGATGAACATTAACAAAAGAATTAAGCTATAATAGCATAAGGCGATATTTACATTTATAAATTTATCTGAAGGTCAGATCACCAACCTCAATTTTAATAATATAAATATGATAGAATAAAATACGCACTTTAAATATATATATATATATATATATATATGGATAATGTAAATGGTATGAACATGTAAAAAGAACAAACAATATACGTTGGGAGAACAGCCAATACCATGTTGAGTGAGAGTGTTGGTAGGCTGGATGGATGGAGAATTGCATATTGGATGGGAAGTGTTGCTATAAGTACAAGAGAGATGGCAGCCAAGGAAGACATACAGAAAATAACCTGAATATGGAAGTTGTTCTCTGCAGGCCCTTGGAATCTGTCAAATTGCCAAATTGCTGGAAATGCAGACGACAATGATGAAAAGAAATAGAATTAATCTCTTTAAATCTACAAGGTGGTTCATGCTATTCGCATGCCTGTTTATTTGTAAACAGGGGAATTCTTTATAATGGGCATTGTTGTGTGTACACTTGAGTTGAAGCCAAAAGTATAGCCAAAAGTAAACCCATCAAACCCCCACTAGTATAAAGAAGAAAAAAAAAAGGACAGTGGGTGAAGTGAAATTACACTGTAAAAAATTTTTATTTCTGTGGCTCTTAAACTCGATTGTTTTGTCTTAACAACCTTAATGTAATAGTAACTAAACTGATACAAAATCAGCGTCTTCAAATAGCCAACATGAAGAGACATTTCTTTACTGATAGATTTGCTTTAATTAATAAAATATTGGTCTAATTAAAGAGCTGTTTAGTCTAATTAATAGTCATCTAATTGACAAAATATCAATTAAATTTTGTACTGCTTTAAGCTGCAAAACACTGGTTTAACTATGATGAAAAATGATAAATATGTAACCGTAACAGATAAAATTCTGGTTTCAGAAAAAGTACTAATCTAAAAACATTGGTTTATCTGGGTAATAACAATGATCACAATGGTCAAACCAGTGATGGTGGTGCATTAAGATTACTGGGTGGTTAATTCTAAGTATCATGGTACAATAATCGCAATGGTGATGATGGTGGAAGCGATGATGAGGATGATAATGGTGGTGGTTATAAAGATAAGGTAAATGACTGTGGTTTCTGGTTTTGGCAAATGTTCTAAGGTAGAAAAAAAAGATAAAAAATGATGACAGACTTAACAATGTGTCTACTACAGAGATGATGATGATGATGGTAGTGATGGATATTGTAAATGTGTTTTAATGAAGATGATAATAGTGATGATGGTGGTACATATTGTAAAAGTGTTTTGACGATGATGATAGCAGCGACAATGATGATGATGAGAATAATGTCAAAGACATCAACCAACAACTATATTAAACAGAAAAATAAAAAAGGATAAAGAAAATGGTGGGTGGGAGGGGGATGCAATCTTGAGTGTCTGCAAAAGAAGCCTAGCTGAAGATGGCAGCAGTGTTTTACAACAATATACTGTTCTACATGGCATCTGGGCAGACAGACTCTCTAACAAAGGAATTCTTCCAGAAAGTACTTCAACCATCAAATATCAACTGCATAGAATCAAAAGTTATACTGCAGCAGAAGTAATAAAGCCAAGTGAGGTTGGGTGAAGGTGGCAGCGGTGGGCATTGGTGATGATAATGGTGGTGATGGTGATGGTGTCGGTGATTATGATGGTTGGTAGCATGCAGCAGATAGAGCTGCAGCAGTAACAACACAGCTCAAGAGCAGCTGCAAAAGCTAGGTGCAGTAGTAAAGTTGCAGCAGACAGTGCAATGACAGCAGCAGAAGAAGTAGTTTATACCTAGGTCAACTCTTGTTTCAAAAGACTTATAACTAAAGGCATTCCAGCCATGACCATCCATCCATCCAATCCTAAGAGTATGTTACACTACATGTGTTATTTGTTTCTGGGGTTTTTTTTGCTAAGATAGTGAGGGAGATTTGGCTGTTATTTCTAAAGCAATACAGAGACACCAACATTTCCTACTACTACTACTACTATTACTACTACTAATACTAGTAGTAGTAGTAGTAGTAGTAGTAGTAGTAGTAGTAGTAGTAGTAGTAGTGTCATAAACTTCAACAACAACAAAAGTTTCATTAGTGGTTTATAACAATGACAGTTGATAAAATGTTTTTTTTTTTTCTTCCCCCCTTTTTTTAGCTCAAGTCAGAGAGTCTCTGATTGAGAAGACCTGATCGTAGACGTTCCAGCTGTGACCAGCCTATCGGTATAAGATTGTTTTGCAAAACATCTTCATTTTTCCAAGGCAATACAGTTACACAATCTGAGAGTATTTAGTCACTATTTCTAACAGACTGAGATAGAACGACCACAAAGGTACATACACACATATGTATAACCATGCTTAACAGTAACTACTATAATACTAGTAATAATATTACCAATTGCTAGTATAGTTTATATACTATTACTACAATAAATGTAGTAGTACATTATAATGCAGTAGTAGTTGTAGTAGTAGAAGTGGCAGCAGCACTATTGTAACACAGTAGTAGTAGTAGTGGTGGTGGTGGTGATGGTGAAATAAATGGCGATGAAGCTGGTAGTAGTAGTAGTAGCAGTAGTAGTAGTGGTGGTAGTAATAGTAGTAGCAGTAGTAGTAGTGGTGGTAGTGGTAGTAGTAGTGGTGGTAGTGGTGGTAGTAGTAGTAGTTATATAGCTTTGTTATTGCTTAAACTCCAAAACCAGCTTTGAATTGAAGACGCTTCAAAAGTGACCATCCCATTTACATTCTCACAACGTTACATATATATATATATCTTACTAGGAGGACTAACAACATTATCCAACGTTTTGTAACATAGATTTTTTTTTATTATTATTCTTTTCGGTTCCTTTTAAATGGGAGGGGAGGGATTTGGTAGCTATTTCTAGCTAGACTTGCTAAGAGACTCCCCGCTGTGCCTCTAAAAAAACTCGCAGCAATGTATTTACTGATAGTAACATTGAAAATAAGCATACCGACATCGTTGCGAGTGGCGGCGGTGGTGGTGGTGGTGGTGGTGGTAGTAGTAGTAGTAGTAGTAGTAACTAGCAACAACAGCAGCAGCACCAGGAGCTGCAATCATGTCAACAAACATATTAAAGCTTGTTCAACTAAATATACTTACTGAAAGGAAAAACATACACACACACACACACAGCAACATCATAACCAATACCACCACCACCACCACTACTACTACTACTACTACTACTACATCTTCAGTTATTACTACTACTACTGCTGCTGCTATCCGCAGCCACCATTATCATCATCATTATCATCATCATCATCATTATCATCAGCAACGACAACTGCAGAAACACACAATGTGCACGAAGGGGAGAGAGAGAGAGGGAGGGAGGGTGGGAGGGGGAGGAAGAGAGAGAGAGAGATGGGGGGGTGAAGGATGCTGAGCTGCGTCTGAATGGAAGTAATATAATGCTGAGTCATCTGAGAGAAAGGGATGAGGCATATGGGGGAGAGAGAGAGAGCTAGAGAGAGAAAGAGAGAACGAGGTGGTGGTCGTGTGTGTAAGCTGATGGTGATGTTTTAGCAATGCCAAGTTTGTGAATTTCATCATAGTAATGCTACCATTCGAGTGGTGCTAGACCGGCAGAAGCGGTGGGGGTGGGGGCCGTTTGGAAGCGATACATACATACATATTATATATCTATCTATATATATATATACACACACACACATCATATATATACACATACACACATCATATATACTCACACACACACACACACGTAAGAAACATGTAAATAAGAAAACATGACGATGATGATGATGATGATGATGATGATGGTAGTGGAAATACTTTCAAAATTATATAGCAAGCTAAATGTTTAAAGCTTAATACCAGAGTAATTTTGCAAGTTTTCAAAAATAACAAGACTCTTTTAATCTGAAAAGTTTAGATAATTACAACTTTTTTTTTTCTAGATTCTTCATAGAGTTCAAGTATTGTTTTACATAGGCAATCTATATATTTGTTTTCAATGACCACTTATGTTAATGCTAATGCATTAACATAATTAATCATTGAAAACAAATATATTCATTAACATAATTTATCCAATCACTTAACATAATTAATTCATATTGGATTTAATGGTTGAAACAAAAACACCGGGAAACAATGTTTAGAAAAGAAACAGAATGCAAGTTTCTGGGTGGACTTCATGCCTTTCTTATTTGCATTTTAGCGACGTAAGATGAAAATGGATACAGCAGAGAAAGAAATTCAAACCAGGTCAACATGACTAGGTTCTTCCGCATAATTAATTATAATACAAATATTTTTACTGACTTAAAAAGTGCAGCTAACATTTCATGTAACTCTTAGCAACATGTTCTAAAACTTTCGAAGAAACTTTGTAAACTAATATGAACAAGATATGAAAATAAATTTATTTTAAATTCAGATGAAAAAAAGGAAAAGAAAATTTTTTTTAAATGACATGATGTACAAATTATACGCATATATTATAAATATATTTAAACACACATACATAAAATGAATTAATTATATACGCATATATATATATATATATATATACATTTAAATATATATACACACACACACACACACATTATGTAGGTATTTATATAATAATAACATAGCATTTTAATTAACGGAAAGGAGGATGAGCAAAGAGATAAACAAATAATGAACGTCAATAAATGGTTGGAGATATAGAGAAACATTTATTATATATATTTTCTAGTCTTTGTCTCAGGCAAACGTTTCAAGAACTGTTTCGATTGTTCAAAAGATTGGTCCAAGAACAAAGAACGGAAGCCGTCGCCAAAGATAAGAGATTAAACACATATACATATGTATATGTATGTATGTATGTATGTGTGGTGTGTAACATACATACACACATGCTTGTATGTCATTAAAGAAGGTGGGAGAACATATATATACATATATATGTACAACATTGCTACGAAATAAGCAGAGAAACAAATACGATAACAATAATATAGAAAAAGAAAGAATAAGATGATAATAATAATAAGTTAATAAGAAAGATTGGAGAACAAAGCTTAGGCCATTAGAAGAAAAGCACCACAGTAGATTAAATAACAACTTTTGGGTTGTATTCTTTGCTTTTTATTGTTTTTAAGAGTTTGTGTATGTGTGAATGTGACAGTCGGTGGAGATATATTATTATTATTATTATGTCTGAAGACAAGACAAGCAGACAAAGAGAAAAATCGTGTTATGTGTAACATGGCACAAGAAGAAGAAGAAAAAAAAAAGCTATAATTGGTGCAACAACAGTTTATTTATCAGACATTAATTTAGAAGTCAAAGAAAGCTTGCTCCTTCTCTATCTATCTCTATCTCTCTCATCCGTCTCTGCTGCCTTTTAGTTCATATAATAAATAATATTTCTCTCTCTCTCTCCACCCTCCCCGCTGATTTTGGAAGAATATCTTCATTGCTTGGAATCACTTGCAGAAACTCATGTCTAGGTACATGAGTACGCATACATGACAATGAACTGTATGCAGAGATTGAAAAGCAACTTTAATTTATTTTTGTTTCACATCTTTTGGTCTTTGTTTATAACATTATTTTCTCGCATCACCGATGCCAGTTTATCGAATGTTTTTAGCTCAGTTTGTTTATATTGTTCGTACGAATGCAAGTGTGTATGCGTAATACACACACAGACATATATGTATACACACATACACACACACATATATGTATACACACATACACACACACACATATATATATGTATACACACATACAAACACACACATGTATACACACATACACACACATGTATACACACATACATACACATGTATACACACACACACACACACACACACTATATATATATATGACAATAACTATACATTATGTATTCTATATATCCACGCACATGCTTCATCGACATGACTGGTGTTGTTGTGATGCAGCTGTTATCATATCACGTATCAAATACAACTACATATTGGTCCTTTTTGTCTGTTACATAGCCCTCAACATTTGGGGTCGTTTCATGCATCCAGAAGGCTAAATGCCGTGAATCAATATTAAAAAAAAGAACAAAAACAGAGGGTTGTTGTAGACACAATTTGTGGGAAGGATAATCTAAATGATATCACAAATAATTGACAAAATAGAGATCTTCCACATGTAGTTAGTTACTCTGATAAACTTTATAAATTTCTATGTATATACACATGCCAAGTACTGGTCATGCACTAAAGACAAAGGGCACATTCAACTCTGAAAATGGTGCTACAGTATGGTCGGCCTTAAGCCTAGACTGGAACAATATTGTGGCAATAGGTTTCCTCTGCCTCAAGTCTTCTAACTGAAGCCACAACAAAGCCTTTCTTTTTCTCATACTAAATTTTATTCTACACCCAATATTGAATCCTTTCTCATGTTAGGTGTTATTTATTGGTTAACAACCATAATATTTATATAGCTATATACATACATGTATGTATGTATAAGACATTAAGTAAATAATATGCATTTCATATAAAACCAACACAAAGAAATCTTAACCAAACAATAAAAACAAATCCAACACAAAATACTTAATTCTTGTATTTCATATCTTCTCTATAACTATTGCTTAACCATTTTCTCGCACCGTCTCTGATGAAGGGATATATAAAATATCCCGGAAACAGCTGTAAGACCTACACTTTATAAAATGTTCTGAAATCTTGCATAACCTTATATTTTTTATCTCATTCTGTTAATATATACATACATACATATATATATGTGTGTGTGTGTATGATATATATATATATATATATATTATATATATATATATATATACCATACACACAAAATATGTATACTCGAGCGAATATATAAATATATACATGTAATGTGTGTGTGGGTGTATATAGATGTATGTGTTTGTATGTATATATATATATATATATATATATATATCATCATCATCATCGTTTAACGTTGATGATGATATATATATATACATACAAACACATACATCTATATACACCCACACACACATTACATGTATACATATAAATATATATATTTATATATATACACACAAACACATACATCTATATACACCCACACACACATTACATGTATATATATAAATATATATACACACACACACACACACACACATACTATATAGATTTACACATTCAGTGCGCGCGTACGTGTGTCTACATATATACACTCTTCAATACACTCACCGAAAAGTGATGTTTAATAAAATTATGAATATACGGTAAATCGTACGTACAGATATAGTAAATAAGATTTTCATAAAATATACACACTAATTGAATCTACTATTATTTAAATTCACGAAAAAAAACAAAAAACTAGGACAATTAGAAGTCCCCTAACAAATAAAAGGGCGGAAAGGTCGATATAGCTAAAGCCCAACTTCCTCACACTAAACATATCTATTGTCTGAATATAACGTTCAAATCAAATCTTTTGTCAACCTCCAGTGAAAGCTCACTAAATAAAAGCAGTGAAGCTTTACAAACAGTATTACAAGCAGTATTTTTTCTTTTCTTTCACTACACACATACGTTTTATATCAAACTTGCACCCTTATTTATTTATTTATTCCCTATAAGGAACATTATGTTTTAATGTTTTGAGATAAGCAAAATGTTTTCTAAAAAAAAAAAATACGTGTTGAATAAATTTATTAGTAATTCTTCGGTTTAAAATTATTTTTACATTTACAATTTGATTTTCTCTCCTTTAACCATTTTTCTATAGTTTTCTTTGTCTGCACAGAGGATAGCAAAACACATTGTGTCGGAAACAGCCGAAAAGTCATATAAATATTTCCGTGATATTTCGGTTTTGTTCGGAACTGAACCGAGCATTGACGGAAAAATCTATCGGAGACGAAAATTCACAACGAAAATTCACGAAACTTTCACAACTTTGGGGAATTTGTTTTATTTTATTACTGTTTACTGTTTTAAAATAAAATAAAATAAATTATTATAATTTATAATTATTTTACGGTAATGAAGAACACATTTTTACGAAAGTAAAGTGGAAAAACGAAACAGTAAATAAAGCATGGAGACATCACACCTCTCTTCATTTGTACGTCTGTCTAGTCAGGGATACTGGTGTTCCCTTCTAAAAAAATGTTTATCAAGATTGTGCGTGTATAGATACGATAGACGCACATCATGTGTATACATACACACAAAAATACATATTATATACATACATACATATATACATATACATATTTATGCCTATATATAGAGAGAGAGGCATGTATATATGTATGCATATCTGTGTATGTGTTGTGTGTCTAAACATATTTACATGCCTGTGCATACGTATATATATTTTTTTTCTTAATTAGCAGAAGTTAGAGTGACTCAAAGGGCGAGAGTTTCGTGCACAGGACAATACACGAAATTTTTGGTCTCTGGATCACTCTAGAACTGCAATCTTCCTAAAACACACACACATACATCCATAAGATATATTTGTGCTTTAATCTTTGCAAAGGCATTTTTGGAGAAAGAAACTGTTTCCGTATGTACAATCAGACAGTATTAAATATCTGACAAGAGTGTTTCAGAAAAATGAATGAAACAACCCGCTAAAACTAATTTAACCTATTTTTATTAGCATCCTGCTAGATATGAATCTAAGTTACTATACGGATTGTTTTCTAATGAGATAAAAACAAATATTTTGCGCGAAGCTCAAAGTTTTTTTTCGAATTTCAGCAGAAATGTAGGCAACTTAAAATTTTTTATTTTTTTCAGTCGTTACGCCGCTTTGAGGGATTTAGTCGAATAAATCGGCCCCAGGAGTTATTCTATTGGTTTCTTTTTATCGAACCGCTAGCTTACGGGGACGTAAACAAACCAGCACTGGTTGTCAAGCTGTGGTGGAAATACACACACATACACACGGGTGTGTGTGTGTGTGACCAAATCCAGTCATAAAGCTCTGGTTGGTCCGGAAAGACGCTTGCTAAAGGTACCACGCATTGATACTGAACCCAGAACCGTGTGGTTAGGATGTGAATTTCTTACCACACGCCCGAAGAAACCCATTTTCTTAATACATTTCGAAAACCCCTTTTTTTTTTTAATTACCTTCCACTGTGTGAATGAATCTGTCCCTTAAAATTCCTTTGTTATTGTTCTTAGAGGCAAGAGCGATCCAACCGTGACTAAACCTCATGTTAGATGGTCATGGCTGGAAGACTATTTTAAGGTCATGTGTAAGAAAAGGGGGATTAGACTGCTATTTTTAGCAAATAAGCGCTTACATAGATATTGCTATTTTAAAAACTTTTACAGGACTTTCAGCTACCAACATTGACACTGTGCAGTCACTCGTCTTGCGATAAGTAGGAGCTAACTTCCTTCAAATCGAACCTAACACCCGACCGCCTTTAATAAAGGAAGGGAACATTGAACAACGTGGTCCATGGTACACTATATCTCTCGGCTTTGCCTTTCATCCTCTCGGGGTCGATAAATAAAGTACCAGTTTCGCACTGGGTCAATGTAATCGACTTAATCCCTTTGTCTGTCCCTGTTTGTCCCCTCTATGTTTAGCCCCTTGTGGGTAGTAAAGAAATATATATCTAAACAAAATAAGGAATGGCCACGACTGGAACGTCTTTGAATAGAGGGTTGCTATACAACAAACTCATTGGCCGGTTCCTTCAAGTAAACATGATACCCTTCCGTTTATAACACACACACACACACACACACACACCACACACACACACAACACACACACACACACACACAGTTGCTGGACAGACATGTGTGTATGTGTTTGTGTGTGTATAGACATGTTTGAGTGTGTAGATGTGAGGGAAGGAGAAGAAAACATAAGACAGGAAAAAGAATAAAAAGAAAAACGACAGGAGGAAATAAGAAAAGGGAGGCAGAAGGAGAGATGGTGGGGGAATAAAAAGCTAGCGAGAAAAGAGAGAGGAAGAGAACAAATAATAGTAGTAACAGTAGTGGTGGTGGTGGTGATGGTGGCGGTGGTGGTAGCAGCCGCAGCATCATCATCAATATACAACTTTTGTCTATGTATCAGTCGAGCGTGTTGTATTCTGTAATTGTAGTAAAACACACCGACAGATCACATGAATAGTGTGTAAATATATACTCAACACACATTTTTGTGTCAGTGTGTACATAATACAACTGTGTTTATGATTATGTCTGTGTATGTGTGTGGTATTGGAGAGAGAGAGAGAGAGAGAGAGGAGGGGAGTGCGTCTGCATTTTAACATGTTCAAACAAATATTTCCAGAAAGTTGTCAGTTCTAACAAATGGAGAAAAAGAATTTTTTTTTTTAATGTGGATTCCGAGAAAACTAGCGATGTTCAGTCGTCAGTAAAAATAAGACAAGAAAACAGAGTTGAATAGAAATAATAACTCAAAACAGTTTGTGTCGTTGTTTAAGGCGAGAGGGAAGAAAATGTTTAACGCTTCGGGACAGAACCCTTTGGGAGAAGAGGCGGAGGATGGAGAAAAAAGCGGAAGATGGAGAGAGAGAGGGAGAGGGATATAAAGATATGAGGAGGGAAAGGAGGAAGGTGAAGTAAAGGAGGAGAAAGATGCAACAAGTGTAGAGACAGAGAGAGTGGAAGAGAACTGGGAGTTGCGGGGAGAGAGGAGAGAGGGGGGAAAGGAGAAAAGAAGAGAGGCAAGAGGAAGATGTGACTAGTAGGGAGGTGGAGACGGTCAGAGAGAGAGAAAGAAATAGGTGATTGAAGGGAGAGAGATGGATATATAAAGATAAAAACTTTTGCAGTGATGGAGGAGATAAAATTTACACGTTGCCTGGAAATCTTAGGAAGCTACTTTTTAGAAATTTTTTAACGTTGACAAACTTCCTCTTCTATAGTGATGTACACAAAATCGGTTTAACCTGAAGGAAATATGCCTTTTAGACATTGCAGACTACACTGTGTTTAAAAAGCTCACGCACACACACACACAAATGAACTAAGGGAAATAACTGAAATAGGCATTTAGCACGAATTAAAGTTAATGGGTGATGTATTTACTCATGTTGAACGCAAAAAAATTCTCAATTAATTCAAATTCCAATTGAAGAAAACAAAGTCCTAATGATAATTTCGATTTTCAAATAAAAAGGGAGACAATTTCTAGAAATTAAAAATTGATCTGTCGCAAAAATACTTTTGTGAAATTAACTCTTAACTTCTCGAAATTATCTCCCTTGTTCTTTGAGCCGCCAAAAACTATCGTAGGGAATTTTTTTCTTTAGCTAAAACGACCAATATTCCTACGATATGTGTGTCGGGGGGAGGTATTATTGCTGATATATCACTTACAACGTTTCACTTTACTCATGTCTTAATATTTGTCAAACAAATTAACCCTTTTCCCCCGATAGATGGATTTGACTAGGGTTAAAACGAGTGTCTGTATGCGGCCGTTCGACCTACGAGATGTAGTTAAATTCCTTTAAAATCACGCCATACCGTTTTGAACACAAGATACAACTCTTGGATAAAGTGGGAAGCATCATAACTGATGTGACTTCTGGGTCATTAGGTGGTTCAGTTCTTTTACGATCAGACACTTTTGCTCGCCCAATAGATCAAGTCGACCTAATTCAAATATAATGCTAGGGCTGAACAGGGGTTAAATAACAGCCATAACAAGTATTACTGTGTCACAAGCGAATTCAAAAAAAGCTTTCAGTGAAACAGCAGTGCTAATTACATATACATACACAGATGCATGAAAATTTCTGAGTTTATATGCAACTTGGAATTTATTGAAAAGGAAAAAGCAAGTTTCATACAATTTCCGTAGATATGACTGAAAATTGTTCTAAGTTTAAATCGAAACCGAGACACGATAGTACATCGGTCGAGATTTCTTCCATTGATCAAGCAGAATTAAAAAAATAACGTTATACAAAATAAACAAAGCAATGCATTATTATCACGCTTGAATTTATTGATCCAATTCGTCTGAGAATCAATCGATTCACGAGGGGCTGAAACGTGGTTTAATTTTTCATTCGAACTATTTAATGATTTTTGTACAATAATGTCAAATACCCACCCAACACAGTAACAACGTACGCATTATGGCAACAAAATACAATCGAAAGGTGCCTCTACATAGTCATTCGACCAGCCACAAATAAATTTCTGCGTGCTGTGTTCTTGAGCAAGACACTTTATTTCACGTTACTCCAATTATCTAAGCTGTAGAAATGAATTCCGACATCACTGGTGCCAAGCTGTATCGGCCTTTGCCTTTCCCTTGGATAACATCAGTGGTGTGGAGAGGGGAGGCTGGTATGCATGGGCGACTGCTGGCCTTCCATAAACAACCTTGCCCGGACTTGTGCCTCAGAGATGCAATCCCATGGTCATTATCTTCCAACCTCCTCCATGTAGTTCTAAACATTTCCTTACAATGACAGCATGATCGTGACAGGAATACAAAGGGCTAAAAAAGAGTACACTTCTCAATAACGAGAATAACGGATTTGATCCATCATATCTAACGAACAAAGGTGCTCAAACTGCACCGATTTTGCTCTTTATTTTCCTTATTCAAGTTAGACATAGGACAACAATACCGCATGTGTCATTCAATTATGACAGTGGTATGTGATTTGGGGCCGACTTGGCTTTTATTTCAAACAGATCAAAAGACGGCTCAACTATTAAATTGAGTTTAACTTGACTGAAACAAGTAAAAGAAAAGAAGAATATGATTGCAGGTGTTTCGTAAATTTTTAGAGAAGTGTAACTTGGGTAGTGATTAAATTGATGTATCATATGTAGCTACAGAAGTAAAATGAGTATACGTACATTGGGTAGGTTGAGCAAGCTAAACGGGTGTGTCTAAGGGAGGTGGAATAAATAAGATATGGTATGGAGTAGTTTGATCTGGTAGCTAAAAAAAGTCAAAATTAGTCTAACCCACGTAGATATAATTGTTAAATGAATGTTCTTGGATTTGAGAGGAGTAAATGAGTGTAAATTTGGTTAAATAATGACTTTTACTACTGGCTCCAGCAAATGACTGATACTTTGTTAGACACTACTGAAATGATAACCAAAGATAGTCCTTTGAACACAGATTTAAGTATTCAGCCCCGTACAATAGAGACGTAGGAAATATAATAGAATAATGAAGTCTAAGAGGACCTATAGAAGTCGTTAGTGCTGGCGCTCCACTTAAGTATTAAAAAAATGACTTCTAAGTTAGAAACATAGAACATTTCCAGGTCATAGTCCAAGAACACGAGCGTGACTTGAGTAATATTTGAGCATTATTTAGAAAGATCAAATTGAACACAGACTACATGATGTCAAACATGTTTCACACTTGCAAAACCAATGAAGAATGAAATGCATAATGAATCACTTTTATGGATATCATTTGGATATTATATCCGAGTAAACTGGTTAGATGTTATGTTTGAAAGGATTTATAGATGAGGTGAGCCGTTTCTTGACTGGATAATTTAGTCTTTTGTGTGTAACCTGTATATTTGCAATGATTAGAGTTTAGTAACTAAGGTAAATAATAATGAATGAATAATTAGGAACACAATAGTCAAATGAAAAAACAATGTTTAAATAAATTTTACTTAGGTTGATGTAAGTCATTTGAGTACGAATGCTAATTTAGTGATATAGTAGTTAATACCTTACATAGTATGGGCACAGTCATTAAGTAGTGTAATGACATGAGTGTCACTTGTGTCCTATATCACAATACGTTATAAGGAATATGTTTCGTGATGAGATATTTCTGCAATGTCATTTGTATGGTGGTGGTAACAAATATCGCAACAGTCTCAAACGACAATATTTACCAGTCAATGTGTATGTGTCCGCTCGTAACGGTAAGCGAAGGCGAACAAGACAGAGACAAGTAGTTGCATACAGGATGCCTTATATCTACCGGTAGATATTTTGTGTGAGTGTAAATGTGGCTGGCAATATAACGGAAGACACAAAAGATATGGAAACTATCTCAGTCGTGAAATAGAAAAAGAACGGGGTTAGCTTACACACGAGGTCCTATTTAACATACAACTGTCAAGCATAATTCACGATATTATTTCGATTCCCAGTTGAAACTAGTTCATTTTACATACAACATTTATTGCCCTTTGGACAGTATAAGCGTTATTTCCCATTTTTTGTCTCCAGGAAATCTCGATATAACAATTATTGTTACTAAACTTAGAGCCTGACATTTACATTTAATGACTGTATCTACCTAGCCACACACACTCTCTTTCTCTCTCTCCAAGCATATGTATAATAAATATATGCACACACGCGCGCGTTTAGAAATCCAAAGAACTCAATACTAGAAATACATCATAACTTCTCAGAGTTTCATGCGAAAGAAGCATCTTCTCAACAATAAAACGGATTAAGCATTTTTTATTCGGTTTCCTGCCTTCCTCCTGGACAAGCCAAAGTTGAGACCTTACTGTCAATTTGTGTTAGTTCTTCATATAACGATATAAAAAAAATGACTGAATAATATGTTTAATTCATTTTATCACTTCCAGTACATCTTGAGCAGTTGAACAAGTTAGACTAAACAAAAGCCGTTGATGAAGAAGGTAATGGTAGTTTTTACTTCTACTGCGAGAAGCGCACGCGTGTCCGGGCAGACATTCTGACATTTCTATATCTGTACACATGTGTAACCAAAGTGAATTATAGATAAAGATATAGGTAAATAAATCTACACTCTGAACTCAATAAATATTATTCGCATTGCTCATCAAGTTATTTCTAAATCCACTACACGATGAATTGTTATCGTGAAAAAGTTCATATATATATATATATTATATATATATATATATATATGTATATATAACTTATAAATAAGGGCTAAAGAAAATATTTCTATGCCAATATGCTGTTAACAGACGATTTAAAAGTCTGTTAACAGCATATTGGCATAGAAATAATTTTCTTTAGCCCTTATTTATAAGTTGTTATAATTTTAACCTTAAAGGTATTTTAATATGCTGCCATTTTTGATGGAATTTTTTTTCTGTAAAAAAACTTCATTCTATATTAGTAATATATATAGAGAGAGAGAGAGACTAAATCATTCAGTAATTTTGTTTTCTTTCGTAACATTTTTATCATGTTTAAGAAGAAGAAGAAGAAGACTAATCTGATTCAATGTAGAAAGAGATTTGAAGTTTCTATGGGAGAATTTGGCCATTCCAACTGTAGTTCAGTCAAGTCTGATAAAAATTTTACAATCCACTCCGAATATGGAACCGCTAGAAAACGTGGCTCCCCTTTACACAGACACAATAGCAATACATTTTTAAATTATAAGCCTACGAGTGCACAATGACCTGGGTTCACTTATCTATAAACTAACTAAGAAAAAACATGTCAAGGTTTATGTGTGTGTGTGTGTGTGGTGTACCATATATACCTCGCGGATTCTTTTTTTTTTTCGGTTATGTTAACATACATAACACACACACAAACTAACAAACGTACAAACACAACACAGATGCACATTCAGTACACAACCCGCCAACAAAGCGAACATGCCTTAGTGCAAGTTGTGTATTTAAAACTATTGTTATTGTCGATAGCATGTTGTTTACATGGCGGAAAATAGCTTGATGTTATTTATATTAGGCGTGCAGCTAGCAGCTGTGGCAGTGGCGATGGTAACAGCAGCAGTAATAGCAGTTAGTAGTTAAGCTAAAACATGAATAGGACGATCTAACGATAGAGTTTCTTCTCTACCTGGTCGCCCGACCTGCTAGATGTATCAGCTGAATCTCGCTCAAATCATTCCCCCTCCCTCTACTGTCTTAATACGAAAAGAAGGACACACTAAGATAATCTAGTCCTAGATCCTTCCTAGAATGACGGTACGGTATGGATAAAGCTGGAATAACCACCTTTGATCGCGGATAGGTCTGACATTATGTCTAAACAACATGAACACGAAGAGGAATGCCGGTAGTGTTTTGACTGATGATGAGGGGTGGTGGCAGCGTCAAGCTGGTCGTGTTTATTAATAGTACTGAGAGAGATATAGCAACATAGTGGTAAATAAAAGCAAGAGCAGAGCTGGAATGAATGACTAGTCGCGGAGAAAAGGGACGAGGATAGCGGTGAGATATACAGTTGATGGTGACGATACAGATAACTGATATTTGTGGCTGCTGCTGTTGTTGTTCAAGTCATATCAGCTTTTTTTTTTTTATTGAGCAGACTTGTACTAGCAACGACCATCCTTGCCTTCTTTATTCATTGAATGTAGGACGGTAGGGATTTGTGGATGCTGTTGCAAAGCAGGTCGAGTGAACATGAAGACCACCCCCCCCTCGTTTATTTTTGTTGTTGCTTAATCCCCAAGTTAATTCCTTAGTAAGCAGACCCATACTTAAAGCAGATCCAGTTTTAGTTGTGATCATCTCGCGTGTGTGTGTGTGTGTGTAAATTGTTTGTATTATTGTTAATTAACCTCGGGCCAATACTGTTCAAACAAGTTGTGACTATACTGCATCTGGGACTGTATTATCGAATAAGATCTTTTTTTTTATCAATAAGGCCTGATTTGAGAGATCTGCTGTTCCTAGTAAGTAGCACGACCGCCTAAACACACCACCACGACCACATTCCGTTGGTTTGTTTGTGATGCTTAACCCCACGAAAATTCTGATCGAGTAAATTTATGATCATAGGCATTCTGGAGGGTAGGAGAGAGGTTATGTCTGCCATTTCTCCCACGTCGTGCAAAGAGGATTTGCTATTTCGTTAACTAATGTGATGTTGGTGTTATTTTTTTTTTTTTGACAACATTTATTGTTCGTATTTCCCAAGGCGTTAAGGTGACACGAGGTAAATTTAACTACTACTGTTAGTAAATCGAGCAGGTGTACGTTATTGACTCGAATAGTATTGATGATGATTAGTGATGACGGCGGAAGCTGTCGTAGCGCAGCAGTAATTCCAATTGTAAACACGAGGCTTTTCCTTCCCCGCTGCCTACTGTAAAACAAAGAGCTAGCTTCTACCAAGTGCTGTCGTTTGACCTGCTGAATGTAGCAGTCTCAATCTCCCTTAACTAGCTACCTTCTCTTAAATGGAAAACACGTTATAAGCTATAAGGTTTTAAAACACTTATGCATCCACCACCACAACGAAAAATACTACTAGTTAGATTACTGACCGTACAAAATATCTCTTCGTCTACTTGGCCTTGTTCTGTTGAACGGCTCAAACTAGAAGTTAAAAGCATCTTAGACAGATTCCTCAACTAAATATCTTATTCATTATGAATTGTCCGACAGAATAAAAAGAAGTGTTCTGAAGGCAGAATATTTGACTCCGTTTCCATTGAAACCATTTCACATGAAAAAACTTCACTAACACTTTTAGGAAACTGTAGTATGATATCTTCCTCTCTCCAATACAAAAAAAAAAAGCTCGGAGTCATTTGTAAGAAATTATTTTGCAGGCTGCTACACAATGATAAACTTCATGTCAGGTTACCACGATGAACTGGGTGAGACGGTTTAGTTAACGTCACTCACTTGATATGTCTTCGTAGCAGAGATCGCTTATCATTACATACGCTGTTCTGTGTGGGTGGCATTCGCGCGCGCGCGAGGTACACGCACACGGTCTGACGAAGGTGGGCAAACCGAAACTTTGAAGTCATTTGCGAAACTTTAAAGTTTTCCACTAAGAAGTTTTGAGTAACCCTTTCACTTGGTGTTAATTTGCTTATATGTATGTATATATATATATAATTGGTATAAAAATAAACATTAATGTATGTATGTATTTATGTAAATACCTTTCGTGTCACGCAAAGGGAGGCAATTCCAATTTTAAAGATTCGGTTATATACGCATCCATATACACACACACATATTTATTATATATACATACACACAAATGTATATAAACGAATGATCATGTATGTATGTAGGTAAACTCGCATATACTTGCATATTATATGTATCTTCGCGCTTCTAACCCACTCTGAAGACTGTTATTCAAAGGAAAAGATTTGTGAGGGAATTGCAAAAGAGATTACAAATGTCGAAGTGAAACCGAATAAACAAATCTATATATATATATTAAATCTGAGAGAAAGGGCATCTTAGGGATACCAAAATGAAACTACATGAAGCAAATTTATCGGAGG
>NC_042998.1:176781591-176804091 GCF_006345805.1 Octopus sinensis
GTTTTGTGTGTGTGTACGCGCGCGTTTTATCTAATACTTGTTTCAATCATTAGATTACAGCCATGCTGGAGTGTGTCTTGTAGAATTTTAGCCGAACGAATTGACTCCTAAGCCTGGCACTTATTCCATCAGTGTCTTTGCCGAACCACTATGTTAAGGGGACAGAGCAGCAGCGGTTGTGAAGCGGTTACGGGGGAAAAACATAGACACGAAGACACACACACAAATATTTATACGATGGGCTTCTTTCAGTTTCCCCTCTACCAAATCGAATCACAGGTTTTAGTCGGCCCGAGGCTAAAGTAGAAGACACTTGCCCAAGATGCTACATATGTATGTATGTATGTGTACTTATGTGTGTGTTTGTGCGTATATAGACAACACAATACTGAAGGATTGTTCAATATTAATTTTCGCAAAGTTGACTTTCATTCTTTTGAGTTTTATATACTTTTTGGCAAGGTGCTTCTTTGGTAAATGGAGCAATGTATGACACATTTGGTATAATGGAGTGAGATAGGATAAGTTGTTGTGTACACAACTTTTGCTGGTTATCTGTCACACCTAGTGTCTGATTTACTTTTCACCTAATAAAAGAACCAATTAAAAAACTATACAAATTCAGAAAAAAGAAACAACTAAACCAAAATTTGACGCCGAGCAAGCCGAAACTTCGAAGTAATTGCTATGTATATAAAATATTCCTTCCTAGAACGTTACACCTCTAACCCTTTGTGCATATCAATCCTGTAGATGTTGCGTCTGTAGGAAGATATAATGTCCATAGCTTTTGCAGGAATATGAGCAGGGAGTAAGAGGGGTGTCACCGATATGCTGAGCATAGTAGGCGCGAAACCAATGGTAACTATATATATATATATATAATATATATATATATATATATATATATATATTATATATATATATATATATATATATAAATTGAATATATATTATTAGTATTAGTTAGGGAATATAAAATTCTAAGCCAACAGAGAAAAATTCAATTTAGCAATACTAAATCAACATACCCTATTTAATATTATCGAGTTAAATATATGGTCACGAAACGCGCGTGGTCGATATAATGTTTATATTTGATTTGTGATTTTCAGAATAATATTTATAATATATTTAACTACTTTCTATATGGTTTTGTATAGATTATATCGTTCAGTATTGACTGAATTGCCAAATTGAGGTTTTGTCTCTAAATTCCACACACACACACACACATATATATGTGTATATGTATATATATGTATGTATGTATATATATATATGTGTAGGAGTGTAGGCTCGAAACGTTAAAGACTTTTTCCCTTCCCGAGCGTTAAACTAATACATCTGTTTGCTGTCTACATCACCTGGACCAGCATGGCCGCAGTCAAATGACTGAAACAAGTAAAAGAATAAATATATATATATATAATATACATATATCATCACGGTCATTTAACATTGGTTAGACAGGAACTGACAAAGGCCTCACCTCGTCTCATAACTTTGACAAAAGCCTCACTGCGTCTCATAAACTCGGTATAGTAGTAATGCACCTAACACACACTGAAAAACCGAATAACCCTGTAGATATATACCCTCTTAGGTTTTGGCGTAGGTTATTATAGCAGAGTGCTCTTCCTATCACCAACTATTTTTTTAAAACTGTATGAATCGGGTGTATTTTATCATAATGTTATGGTTATAACTGGCCTAAAAACCCTTATTGTTTATTTGTGCTCTTTTTAAATCACAGAAAGAGCGGTTCGACAAATAATGATCGATTAAATAAATATCAACCTGAAATAAATAGTAGGATCGATATAAGTAACTAACACCTTTTCGCCACACGCACATACACACACACACACATGCATACATATAATATAATCCAGTGACATCATATCGTATAAATACAAAGATACGCCGATATAGCAAAGTGGCTAGACATATCGATTTTTGGAAGTGAAACAAGGAAATACATCTATGCTGCTGCTGATGATGATGATGATGATGGTGAATCATCTCTTGCCTCTCTGTCTCTCAACATATCTTTCTGCCTCTTCCCCCCTTAAGATACGTCTACATATTACACATATGCATATTGTAATATAATAAATACATATACATACATACTATTTATGCATTTTGCACGAAGTTGAACACATACGTATACGCACATTAATATGTGAATGTGTCGTGTGTTCATGCGAATACAAAGAGACAGTTTTTATATAGCCAATATGAAGTTCTACACACACGTGTGTTTATACATTTGTGCGTGTGTAATAACCAGGGTGCTCTTATCTAATAAGAATGCCATTCTCCTTCCCCAATATATGACTAGTACCTGCAATATATATCTTGTCTAATTCATATCCACTCCTCGTATAGAAAGTAATAAGAAAATCACCACTGCTAACCCTTTCTACAAAAAGGGCACAAGGCCTGAAATTTGTGGGGGAAGTAGGTTAGTCGATTAAATTAAATTGACTCCAGAGATCAACAAGTAATTAATTGTAAGGATGAGACAAAATCGACCTCGGCAGCTTTTGAACTCAGGCGAACGAAATGCCGTTAAGAAATTTTGCCCGGCATGCTAACGATTCTGCCAGCTCGCCACCTTAATGATAACAATAACATCAACAACAATAATAACGATTTCAAATTTTGGCACAAAGCCAAAAATTTCGGGGAAAGGGAAGTAAGTCGATAACATCGACCCCCAGTATTCAACTGGTACTCATTTATCGACCCCGAGAGGATAAAAGGCATGGTCGACTTTGCTGGAATTTGAACTTCGAGCCTAACGATGGACGAAATGCCGCTAAACATTTTACCGAGCGTGCTAACGATTCGGCCAGCTAGCCACCATCCATTCACCTCATATTTTTTTTAACCCCAGGTCATTCCGGCAAGAGCAGGTTTACTTACGATCAAAGCAATCTAGCCATTATATATAATATCTTTTCAGACATTATCGAATATCCTTTATTTCTATAAAAAAAAAAGTGATTGAAAGCTTAGCTGCTATTTCCAGCATCGAGCAGCCTCATTAAAGGCTCTCGACCAATTCACTAAACTGCTCTAGAAAAAGAAAGGAAATCTACCGGCAGGTCAAGTAAAAAAGCTGGTATCTATACAGAATTGAAGCCTTCTACCTTTCATTTATTCATGAACATCACAAAATCCTTTTCACATTATCATCCCAGTTATATATTTGTTGATTTTATTCAGAACTTAATTATTAATTCCCATAGATTTATAGAATATTTTGTTTTCCTCGTTTTACTTAAATAAATGTGTAACAACTGTTATTGATGTTTACGTCAGCAGGCTTTAATTTATGGAGCTTGTTATGCACTGCTTGTGCACTACTAGCAGTGCATTTACAGCTCAGTAACAACAACACCACATCGTGCTTATCTTCGGTGCAGCATGGAAACAAAGGCAACCTGACAGACGATGATGAAGTCACCATCACGCACGCGCGAGCGCGAGGCGGAAGGGCAGATGTGAAAGCTACATATAGAAGAAGAAGCATAGTCTCACACATACACACACATACATATATATGAACATGCAAACGAGCTATATATTAACGAGTGTGTGCACACACGCATGTATATATATATATATATATATATACGTATATATATATATAAATATATATATATAATAATGCACACACACACAATGCAAACACACTATAATAGTACACAAACACATACACACACACACACGTGTATTTATATACATGAACATTCAAACGCACTCAAACAAGCACATACGCAAGCGTGCAGATGTATGTGTATATACGTACACAAACACACACACATGCTTATATGCACATGCGACACAAATAGAAAGCAAAAAACACAAAGGAGAAGTATATGTATTCACACTCATATATGCAAGTAAAATTGCAGATATTTTTAATACACACACGTATACATGTTTTCACACGCCAGCAAGCACATGCATACAATAAGCGTGTATGACTATATGCACGCACATGTTATACCAAACAATAAAATATAAGAAACCGATATATATTAAATGGCGGTGCCCCAGCATGGCCACAGCTCATAAGCTGAAACTAGAATCAATCAATCAATCATATACGCTCGTATATGCCATAAGATTACAGGTACTTTCACAGCCATACATAAAGAAACATGCACACAAACATATGTACAATTCCAAATAAATATGCATACACGCAAACAAATAGATAGAAGGAGCGCTATTTCGTCTGCCGTTACGTTCTGAGTTCAAATTCCGCCGAGGTCGACTTTGCCTTTCATCCTTACGGGGTCGATAAATTAAGTACCAGTTACGCACTGGGGGTCGATGTAATCGACTTAATACCTATGTCTATCCTTGTTTGTCCCCCTTTATGTTTAGCCCCTTGTGGGTAATAAGAGAAATAGGTACATAGTTTAGTGATAGCTCGACTTGCTAGAAATAGCAGCCAAAATATCTCAGATTAACCAACCTCATTCCCAGAATCTTATGGAATGAGACACACATCGATGTTCTTCCACCTGGGTTTTCTGCACAAAGCAAAAATCCATAAGTAGTCACGGGTAGAACGACTACCGCAGAACAGCTCAATCAGATCTGATCTGGGGCTTAACAACACGGATATAAACAAAAGCATATTCTGGAAGACATTATTCCCACATGTGCATTTAGCAACATGGCGGTATGTCTGGTTACACTTTCACACATGTATATTTGTGCGCGCGCACACAATACCTACACCTAGATACATGGGTAGCAGACTGGGTACATTTACACCAATATATCAACAGTCTTAACTAGTCGAATATAGAGATAATAATAATAACGACAGTTATGTCCAGTATAAACCAATGAACAGACGCCAAAACCAAATATAAAAGAAAAAAAAAGAAACAAATACTGTGATATGACAGATAGCAAGTTGAATTTATCTGTAAATAGAAACACGCACACGCATACTCGTTTAGTAACTGACAGAAAAGAGTACTCAATATCATGGTAGAGATTAATATTTTATTTTGATGCCCAATTTGCAGGAGAAATTGAGGAATAAGAGACTGATTCGAGAAGAATCCAACACACACACACATCGAGTGACAGCATTTATGTAGCTCAAACTAAATATTTCTGTCAATATGCCTAAAGTTTAGAGACTGACTTGCTATATTTTAAAGGTATATAATCTGTTTTGCCACAAGCGACAAATGCCGATTACAAGCACATATCCTGAGATATCTCGCTATCTAAATATACTAGCCGCAATGTGCAAGTCTTCTAATACTCATAGCACGACATACTAATTAGTGTAACCGTCCAGTCACGGCCGTTGTGTTGTAATATTTTCATTATGGTATTTTTGAAATGCATCACCAGCTTCCGTATGCAAATATTTCAGGCATTATTCTTGTTGTGTTACCTAAACACGTGTATATACATATATACATATGTGTGTGCGCGCGCAAGTATGCGAAATACGAAATAAATATGCATATAAATTTTGGACGGTCTGAAGGAAATGGTTTATAATTTGCAGTGTTCAAATGTGTGTGTGTGTGTGTGTGCGCGCGGAGAGAGAGAGAGAGAGTATAGCTCTGGTCAGCGCTGATCAAGCAAATGGCACACATGTTAATTTACTGCATGTTGCAATATGCAGGGAGTGGATAGCTGTTTACATATGTTTGGAAGAAATTTATACACATTATATATATGATTAGTCTGGATGAAGGAGCTTGTGCCTATGGCCTTCGCAGACCCGCCAATACCGATGAGATGGATGCCATGATGGCAAACTGACAACTGCCGGGGGAGCATGTGTAAATAAAGAATCCAAAGGACCGAAGCTTGGAGTAGGAAGGGCTGAGAGACGAGTGAATTAGGGAATGCCTTAGAGGGGGTGGTAGGAAAGCCGCCAACTAACTCCGCAAATGAGAGTCCAAACATCATCACGTACGTGGGTGAAAAAGTGACTTCATGCATATCAGTTGAAGGCTTTTCCTTCAGCGCAGCCCAAGATTTCTGTGTGGGCTGCAGCAGCACCACCCTGATGTAGGAACAGCTCTCCACTGTTAGCCACACCTGAGCTTAGATGAGAGTGACTAATTGTTGACGGTTGGGGCATTAATGAAGTATTATGGGGCTCTTCAAAGGAAATGGCAGTCTATGACGTTGAGGACGTACGTTCACCATTGGGGATCTTGTCAGAGTGAGAACCTCACATTTGAAGCATGTTCAAAGAGTGTACAGCAGGATGGTTTCGGCAATTTTCACTATTACATCTATCTCACTCAGTAGGCAGTCGTTAGCCTAAAGAATGAGTCATTTCCGACGGTTCTGTCTGTTAGATTCGTTCAAAACATGTCAAAAACCACAGGAAAAACATGACACCGTGAAAGTGAAACGGGTGTTACGATAAAAATTTACCCTTTCCTTCTTATGTGCACTGATATATTTTCGAAGAGGCAAAAATTGGCATATTTTTGAGGCCTTTGTACATGAAGTCAATGGAGATTTGGCATGAGATGTCTATGTTTACATGCTGATGATGGCTGGGTGTAAAAGGTTAGAGAAGGAGGTGCACAGCTTGCATTGAACTGGGCGTTGTTTGCGGTAACGACCTGCCTGTAGGTCGTTATATACATAATATATATATAGCATAGAGGATATGGGGGACAAACTGAAACCTAGAACACACCAGAGTTTATACGGTGGGTCACAGAGTGCTCCATCAGTACACATCGTGACGAGAAATGGATGAGGTCCATAGGTGGGCAGTTTTAGCAGGAGATTTAGGTACCAGATTGAAGCCAGCTACGCTGCTTTCTTCAAATTTGATATGAGACCGGAAGCCTTTCTGATGTTATACATACATACATACTAGTGTGCGTGGCTTTTAAGTTTGCATCTTATAGCTTGAAGACAAGTACTATTTTGTAACCTAGCAGTTCGCCAGTAAATATCCGATAGAAAAAGAAGCATGCCTGAAAATAAGTACAGAAGTTGGTGTCATCTGTAAACCCTTCAAAGCTTGATCGCAGATCAGCAACTGACATGAGTACTAAAGACGGTGTGTGTGTGTGTGTGATTGTATGTATGTATGTATGGTGGTCCTTTCTAAGTGAAAAAAACTTATCTCATCATCCATGGATTGTCTCAAATAATCCAGTTATGAAATTCCGATAACAATATTTCAGACAATATCAAAACATATATACTTTACTCAACATCAACACCTAGTATTATTTTGATGATTCATGTAAATTCATCCGGCTAGATTGATTCTGTTCCATGCACATATATAAGCAGGTATTCATATATATTATATTTATACACACATACATACTCATTAATATATGATGAATGTCTATCCTAATTTTTACTTGTATTCAAATAAACCCTTGCATTTGACTTGATTTATAGACACCATAACATCGTGCGAGAGTACATATATATATATATATATATATATATATAAAGGCTATACACAAATATGCGTGGTGTGTATGTGTGCGCGTTGACTAGTGCATGTTATGTTGTAATATAACTACATTACACGCCTTTATCAGCGAGTATAATCCCATCTGTGTAATAACAGCATGACCATGTGCAGTTGTAACAGAAAGCATCTCTACAAACAGAGAATACCCTTAATGTGAAAATTAGCTAAAAAAATCGGAGCTGACATGACATGACATTAGTAAGCCAATACCCGTTGCCTATGTTTACAGCATGCAAATATATCTATAGCTACCCGCAGAATGCTGGCTGAAAGGTATATATATATATCAACACACACATGTATACAATATATTGTAAAATACATGTTAGTTTATAAAAAAAAGGTTTTTTTTGTTTTGTTTTGTTTCTAAACTCGCTAATTTATAGAAAAGAGTGGAACAGCTACATTCATAACTTTTCAAGAAACACGAAAAATATAAAATTTAAAGGGGGGAGGTCAATTAAAATATATCTCTGAAATGAAGTAGACTACGAGAATGATTATACATCTATGGATGAAAATCGTTCCTGTATACAACTTTCTTGGGAGTGGGGGAAATGTTTCCGTAACTACCTTTAAAATAATCTTGCATAGTTATAATAAAGTCGTTAGAGATATTCATAGAGTTTGTATTTTGATTTCTATCAGTCATTTTCTTCAGAATTTATACAGCTCACTCGTTAATACGTATGATGGATGCACTTAGAATTAATAAGATGAGAATTAGTAAGATAAATTTGGATCGTATTCATCTGAGTGATTGCAGCAAGAGAAATTCTTATTCATAGTAATAAACTGGGATACGAATCAAAATGACTCAACCTTGCCCTCTCCGCCAAACAGTGCACAGTCTGTGTAATATAAAATAAATCACGGCGGAAACACGTGCGTGAGCAGTGTGTGGGGTTGTACGCGTTATGTATTGTAACTAAGTAGTTTGATGCGCCTGTATGTATAATAAAAAGCATGTTGAATATAGTGAAGGAAATGTTAGTTCTATATTAGTAGATAGCTAGATAGATAGATCGGCCAGCGAGAAAATAACCAAGTAGAAAAACAGTTTGAAGTATAATAATAATAATAATAATCATAATCGTAATAAAAGCCTATTAAGATAGAAGTAGAATATACACAAATCCAAAGATCCTTGGAACCGATGAATAACATTTAAGTTCTGATAATGTTTACATGAAGGAGATAACACTCTAATATTGCTTGGTAATATGTAAACAATCCTAGTTCAAAATATGTTTTGAAAAACTAAATTTAAGTTTGCTAAAAAGGATATCTCCTGGAGCTCATTTAGAAACATTTTCCCACCAAGTCAACAAAAATTCAAGAACATATATATATATATATATATATAGGTATGTTGGTGCAAACAGGAAAATTTGAAGTCAGAATATGAGTATATGTATAGTTTTATTAATATTTCGCAGAAGCAAAAGTGACTCAAGGTCCTAGAGTTTCGTGTGTTGGCACTGTGTGTGTGAGTGTAGAGAGAAAGAGTATGGTACAGCATAGAATACCTTGTGATTGGGCTTATGATTTCTCAATGAAAAAAATATATATTGTATTGTATCTATATTGTGTATTTTCAAATCATATAAACCGCAAGGGAATTGAAAATCTGAAAATTGTTGTGTATTTTGTGAGATAAGAAAATATGTTGAAACTATATATAGAAGTCTACTTTTGACATATATCACCAACAAATAAACAGTAATTGCTTTGCTAGCAGCTTTTAAAAAAAAATACGTCTGACATCGTAACATTATACACACACATATATACATACATACACACGAGGGAGAGAGAGGAAGAGACAGAAGAGGAAAACATAAGAGAGAGGGAGATAGCAACAGGCAGATAGATGAGTGTTACATAGATACAAATATGAAGATACATAAAAAGTAGGTAGACAGATAGATACATATAGATGCTTTGTTACATGAGATAAGGCACCAATGCAAAGTCTCTAATGATAGTAAAAGTAAAGAGGAAGGAAAAGCAGTTTGTAACACGCAGACGAGGAAGAACAAAGAAAAAGAGTCGCTTGTCTAAGTTTGTTTTTGTCTGGCAAACATGATTTGCTGACACTTTGTTCGACTCTTTTACACTAAATGCAGCATTCAACGGTTAGATTCGAACTAAACAAAATACAGATCCAAGATACAGTCTATAACAAAAATGTGTATGTGTGCATATGTGATATATATATATATATATATATATATGTATATATGGTGTGCATATGAGATCTATATTTATAAACACTATACATGTATAACAATGAATTACATTCCACACCATGTGCCTTTTAAATTTGTTATATACATACTAATGTGTGTATATATATATATATGTATTTTACGAACGTATTTATGACGCTATACATGTAACAATGAATTTGAAAATATTTTTCTTTTCTGCTGCTTTTTTTTTTTTTGAAGATTTATAAACAGTTTGTTTAAAAACGAGAATAAACGTATATCTATAAAATTTAGAGATGTATAAAATTACACTATGCCATTAAAATTTGCATTATATACATAAAACATGAATATAATTTGTAAACAGATTTCAAATATAACTTCGCAGATTGGCGCGCATGTTTTCCGTCACTAAACAGCATGGTGCATTTAATATTAGTATACGATACATCTGTGCGGTTTGGACAGTGATAGTAATCTCTATGTTTGTCCCCTTGTGTATGTGATTTTTGTAGAAATTGTGCCTGAGTTTTGTCTTTGTCTTAATGTTATATATAAATATATATGAGAAAATGTGTTCAACTCCGCCAACTAATTCATATTGCCAGAAAATACAAGACGAGGGCAAATCTTTGTTAGAATATAGTTGATTGTTTCGAATACACCACACAACTGGTATTCATATCGGTTCTATCTTCCCAGTAGCATCTGGCTGAAGTTCAATTTAGTATCATGAAGTATTTGCACTTTCTTTTGTTGATGCGGTTCTACACCATAGACATTTAACCAACATTAATAATAATAAAAAAAGGTAACAATAACAATAAACCGTTTGTAATATAATTAATAGTAACTGTTCCGGCTTGAAGCAGGGTGAAGATTTAAATCAAAATAATAATAATAATAATAGAAAAAAAAATTTAAATAAACAAATACACCAGCACGTATGTATACAGAGCATTACACTATAAATACGATCAGACAAAGAAAAGTTAGCAAGAGAAATACAAAGAACATACAAGGCTACCCCCAACATAACACAAATAACTGGGTCTACTTAAACAGATTATGACCAGAGTAAGAACTCTCAAAATCATTAGCAACAATAATAATTCCAAAATCAAGCACAAATATAATAATATAAACATTAAGGGACAAATGATGAATATACCGTCCAAAACTTGCAAAGGGCTAAAGATATATAAAGTAGAATTGATTTGGTATTTTAATCAATCTGATGTTGATGATAAAATGACAAGTTGGCAAATTAATTAAAAATTATAATTATTTTATTTATAAGTTAAATTATATATAATCATTACTCTTTTTTTTTTTTTTTAAATGAGATTTGACTTCTTTAAGGTTTGAAACAGTATATTTAAAATATTTTTTAAAAGAACAGAAAAAAAAAAAACCCCGACGAATGTAAGGAAAATCGGAAAACAAAGAGAAAGCAAAAAGAAAACAAAAAAAGTGGTGGCAAAGAAAAATATCTTACTAAACAGACTGACCTGGTATTCAAGTGTGCCAGGGAAGAAACTATCGTTCATATGTTTTTGCTTCTAAGGCAGACTAAGCAATATCTCTCGTCCACTTTGGGGATATTTTTTTCTCTCTGGTAATATATATAGAATAGTAAGTTCTCCTTTTGCCGACATAAGGGGCCAGTTGATAACGTTGACGATTGAGATGTACTTCTCTCCTCTCAGACATTTGGTGACACTAAATAAATTAGATGATGAAGATACAATGATGATATGATGTGTATGATGCCGCTAAGGCTGCTTCTTTCTTTCCACATTACTAAAACTGATTGAAAACGGATATGTGGATGTATGTGTCTGTGCGTCAGTGAGTGAGTTGGCGGGAGTGCGAGAGTGAGTGCGCGCGTATGTGTTACGGGTCTGTCTAGTGTGTGTATGTGTGTGCATGAGTGATGGAAGTTTTGCTTGAAAGACCGCCAGTCTGAGTGCAGTTGTGCTACAAATGCGTACGTGAATCTGTGCGTATATGACTGTTTCTCTCTCTCACTCTCTCTCTCTCTTTTTTCTCTGCTAGTCTGTGTGTTCAGGGTGAGTGAAAGAAAGGAGGGGGAGAAAAAGAATGAGAAAGAGTGTGAGGGATGTACGATAGTGAATTTGTGTGTGCGCGCGCGCGCGGCTAAATGCGAGAGAGAGAGTACGTGACGAAATGAGTGGGGGGAATAAAGGAAATGAGTGAGTAATGATATGAGTGAATGGTTGAGTGGGAGTTTGTGCTTGTATTATTAGTTCATTACACAGTTTGTTTATGAGTGTGGATTGTTTATGTACGTGAATAAAAGTCTGTGCTCGTATATATTAGTGCATTAATTAGACTGTAGAGAGAATATCTGCTTGTCGACTGTTCTATGAGTGTGTGTGCTTTTTTGTAGCACCGTGTACATTGTTAGAGCTTCTATCAGCTTACAGTCGTGTTTATGTACGTATGCGTGTTGTGGACGTGTATGTTTTAAATGAGTCCTACCTCTGAGTGTATGCGAGGGTATAGCAGCGAATCCTCATATTATTATTTTACCTTTAAACAACGTCATCTAGTAAATATATCTGTTCTCGATCATGGTGATCTTTTATATTGATCATATAGATAGATGTTGGTCTTTACTGATGCCATCGCATTTTTTCCTTATTTTCTTTTGTCTGTGCTTTGTTTCAACTTAGCAAGAAAACATTCTGAATTATGTATGCTAATGACAATGATGATGATGGTTAATAATAGTAATGGAGGTGGTGGTGGTGGTGGCGATGATGATGATAGACGTTAAACTACAAATGTTGACAATAGTGATGCTATTGGAGGCGGTACCAAAGAAGTTTATCAACAAAGTGTTTGGGCAGTAGATGATGATGATGGTGATGGTAGTAGTAGTAGTAGTAGTAGTGGTAGTAGTGGTGGTGGTGGTGGTGGTCGTCGTCGTCGTGGTCGCAGTCGTAGACAAGGTGCTATATAACAATGTTTAGAGCGGGTGGGAGAGATTTTACTAGCGGTAGCGGTGGTGGTATTATTGGATGTTGTAGTTATTGTTTAGTTCCAGGTCATTCTTGGTTCATCAGACCTTTTCGTGAAAGGCCAACTTGTCTAACACTACATTTGTTAAATATGTATCCCTTTCATTTTATTTTTTTTATTTTTCTTAAAATCAGGGCTATGAGCTGCAGTGATTTGGCTGCTATTTCTAGTAGGTCAAGCAACCACATAGAGGTTTTCTCTCTTTCTTTGTCTGTCTGTTTGTCTCTCTCTCTCTCTCTCTCTCTCTCTATCTGTCTATCTATGTATCTCTCTATCTATCTATCTCCCCTTGAGGCTTTCAGTTACTGGATGTTGACAGTAGTGGTTGCGATGAAAGTTGACAGTTGGTGTTGTCTCGGCCTTGTTATAATATTGATGATGGTGATGAGTGGAACTGGGAGTTTGCTTTGTCCTCCCTCACAAAGAAAGTAGGGAAAAAAAAAAAAAAGAGAAAAACCATAGCCAAAAAATAAACAGAAGAGAATGTACGGCGGTGGCGGCGGCGGCGGCGGCGGTGGTGATGGTGGTGGTGGTGGTGGGCGGTAGGTAGTGCTATGACAGTCTCCTCTCTCTACTTACTACCTTTCCAGTTTTGCAGTCGGCATCCACTTCCCAACCAACTACACGTGGGTTCGCCGCAGCATCGCGCAGCTTTCTCACTCGTTACTTTGTTCAAGGTGTGTTTTTATTTGTGATACACGTCTGTGTGTGTGTGTGTGTGTATATGTGTTGAGCGACTTTAACAATGTCAGTTTATTAAGATTTTAATTCAGAATTATTATAGACACACACACAGAAACATTATGATATATAGTGAAACCTGCATATAATTACTGGTAGCATTATCAACCGGCTATTGTTATCAAAATTAGTGGGGCCTATCTATACTCTTTGTTTCATCTCAGCCGGTTTTTGTTATAGAAAAGACCGGGTACACACACACACATGTTCGTTTTGTGTATGTGTGGTGAGAAAGGGATTAGTGGGGGGCTGCCTAGTACTGTATGGTTGTGTCTAAGTGTTATGATTGAATTTATGTGTGTTTGTGGAAAAGTCTTAGCGTGTGGCTGTGTATGTGAGAAGAATTGAGTGAGGGAAGGAGACTGTCTTTGTGCGAGACTTTGCATGTGTGTGTGTGAGTGTGTAGGTATATGTAAGGGAGGATATATTGTATATAAAGATTCAGATATCTGTGTGTGTATTTATATCACTACTTGCATGAGACTGTGTTTAAGATTGAGTGAGTATTAGTGCTTTCAGTGTCTGTATCAGATTTCGTGTATATGCTTGTGTGCGTTGAAGTGTGGTTGAGAAAGCGTGTATATGTAGTATGTTGATGTATGAGAGACTGACTCAATGTGTCTATATGTAAGCTACTGTGCGGGTGTCTATGTCAGTAGTCACGTATATCTCTGCGTAAGTTGTGTCAAATATCTTTCTGTTAACGTTCAATGTATCTGTCTGTGTGTCTATCTCTTTGTCTCAGTTCCGTTCTCTCTCTCTCTCTCTCTCTCTCTCTCTCTCTCTCTCTCTTTCTATATACACACACACAAACACATACACACATCTTCTGGATTGTATTTAGAAATGCAAACGAGAAAATGTATGTGCGTGCGTGTGAAATACATTACATTCAGTATGTATATATATATATATATATATATAAATATATATATATATATATGTGTATGGTATAAGTTTGTGTATAGTTTTATATTAACGTAAGTTTACAGACACATACATATATCTATATACAAATGTATGTGTTTATATATTGTGGTATGTGTGTGTGTGCCTGCTTGATATATTTAGCAGCTGTCTGTGTATATATATATATATCTCGTATGTATATCTATGTTTATGTATGCAAAACAATGACAGTGAATGAGACGTCAAACTATTTCTATGTAAGCCTGTAAGTGCTGTAAAAAAAATATTGCTTCTCTATGTGTGTATCTGTCAAGTTATAAGCAAGCATGTATGCGTTAAAAAGAGTGCGTCTCTCTATTTCTTAATTACAGTGTATGTGTATATATATATATACTTGCAATTTTGTATGTATTTGAGCTCGTGTGTGAAAATGTGCATTAATAACTCTGTGTCTGTGTGTGTGTGTATGTATACACGCGTGTCATTTTGGTATGTGCATGTGTGTGTTTGTGTGCGTCAACGATTCTGTATGTTTGAGAATCAATGCAAATACCATTTTATAAAGAGACTGTGCGTTTGCGTGTCTTAGTACAACTCTGTGTGTGTGTGTGTGCTAACAGTTCTTTGTTTGATACACTATCACGGTGAGTTTGTGTGTATGTGTCTCTGTGTGTGTATATATTTATATATATATATATATATGTGCTTGTATGTGTGCGCGTATGTTTATATGTTCGTGCGTACATGTATGTGTGTGGTTTATTGTCTGCAACTGACTGGTTACCTCCCTTCCTGTCTGTTAGGCTACCACCTCCTTCCACTTCGTCGACAGCGATCAATGAGGAAACCGGGGAGTCGGGAGCTCGAAGAAGCAGCAGCAGCAGCCGTAGTAGTAGTAGTAACAACAGCAGTGGTAGTGGTGGTAGTAGTAGTAGTAGTAGTAGTAGTAGTGATGGAGGCGGTGGTGGTGAAAAAAAAAGTTGATGTGAAAAGGACACACACAGACAGACTTACCTCCCACCGACACAGATACACAAACATGGAGGAGGAAAACAAACATATTTGCGTATGTACGTGTAAAATGTGCAAACAAAATATTGTGTACGTATATATGTACAGACACAATATTGTAGGTGTATGTTTATGTGTGTGCGTGTGTATACATATATATGCATGTATGTATGTATGTACACACACACACACAACTGTGTCTATGTGTGCGTGTGGATGTAGAATCACACAAATGGTGACAGAAAAACAAAAGCATCAAAAATATAATGAAAACAAAGAAAAATATCGACCATAAAATCGCTGAAAAGGAGCTTCTCACACTTCCGGATAGTTTAGTTTTGGCAATATTTATTTACTTCTGATAAACGCTTCTGAGATGTGTTTGGTCGCAGGCTCGCTTCTTTGTGTAACCGACCACTTCCCTAAGTAAAATCGCTTGAAGAAAGATGAGTTCTCTAAGGAGTTATCGTTACTAAGTGATACAGCGATAAAAGTTATTTTGTTGTTTCAATATTCGATAGATCGTGGACTAGTAGTCATAGTAGGGCCTTAAATCAGGTGCCTCTTGCTTAGTTTCATTCCATTATGATCCGAGTTCGAATCCTACTGAGACTTAATTTTTGCATTACGTTTCTTTCGTATCGAATAAAAGAAAATAAGTGGAATTCAATTGATTTACTCTTTTACTTCTTTCAGTCATTTAACTGTGGCCATGCTGGAGCACCGTTTTCAGTCGAGCAAATCGACCCCAGGACTTATTCTTTGTAAGCCTAGTACTTATTCTATCAGTCCCTTTTGCTGAACCGCTAAGTTACGGGGACGTAAACACACTAGCATCGGTTGTCAAGCGATGTTGCGGGGGAACAGACACACAAACACACATATATATATACATATATACGACTGGATTCTTTCAGTTTCCGTATACTAAATTCACTCACAAAGCTTTGGTTGGCCCGAGGCTATGGTAGAAGACACTTGCCCAAGGTGCCACGCAGTGGCTCTGAACCCGGAACCATGTGGTTGGTAAGCAAGCTACTTACCACACAGCCACTCCTTTCTACAACTTATCGGTCAAGCGAACAGTCTTTATCTTTTAGCTATTTAATTACCAGTAACATATTTGTTTAGTACCCTCCTCATTCGCTGGGCGAATCTTAACACACACACACACACACACACACACACACACACACACACACACACACACACACACACACACACACACACACACACACACACACACACACACACACACACACACACATAGGCGCAGGCGTGGCTGTGTGGTACGAAGTTTGCTTCCCAACCACAGGGTTCCGGGTTCAGTCCCACTGCTTGGCGCCTTGGACAAGTGTCCTCTACTTTATCCTCTGGCTGACCAAAACCTTGTGAGTAAATTTTGTTGACAGAAACTGAAAGAAGCCCGTCGTATATGAGTGTGTTTGTGTATCTGTTTGTACAACTGGTGTTGGTGTGTTTATGTCCCCCTAACTTAGAGGTTCGGCAAAATGGAGTAAGTACCAGTCTTTACAAAACACAGTAAGTACCGGAGTCGATAAGTTCGATCAAAACAAGTAATAAGCAAACGATGTATACTGAAATGGACCCTTATTGGTTATGAAGGACCTTGGGTTTAAGCCAGAGTTTCTCATACTTTTTGAGCCACCGCCCTCATGGCCACATAATACCCTCAGCACCCCTACACCTATTTTTATGTATAAATACCGTAAATCCTCGAGTATAATCCGCATATTTTCCCCAAAATTTAATGGTCAAAATCCCTAGTGCGTACTATATACGAAGTTAAAAATGAAAAATATTTTCTAAGCAATGTCCGAGTCTCTATTTGCTGTCCGGCAATGTTTATTCAGACGCATTTTCTGATGTCGGGCGTGAAAATACCTTAAGCTAAGCCTCAAAGCAATGAAGTCATAAAAGAATAATCAATAACTTGCAATAAGCAACATTTATTAAACTTTATTACTGTTATTACTGTTATTTCTTTATTTTCTGCAAACAAAATGCACAAAAAAGCTACACGTTTGCATTATGTTATATATACAATAATAATAAAGGACATTACCGTATAAATTTTTACAAACCAAGGATGTTATATAGACCTCCTTGACTCAAGTTATAGAAGGGGTGCGTATTATACACAAGGTTTAGGTTTTTCATAGGTACAGCCCCCTAAAAATCCCCTGCGTATTATACTCAAGGGCGGACTATACTCGAAGATTTACGGTAAGTATTTTATATTTTTCTAATTTATATATATTATGAATCATTTGATATTTAATAGCCGGGCGAAATGCTTAGCAGTATTTTGTCTACCGTTACATTCTGAGTTCAAATTCCACCGAGGTCGACTTTGCCTATCATCCTTTCGGGGTCGAGTTACGCAGAGGAGTCGATGTAATCGACTTAATCAGTTTGTTTGTCTCCTCTATGTTTAGCCCCATGTGGGCAATAAAGAAATAAAGATATTATATAATTTGTATACAATACTATAATAATATTGTAATAAATTCACAGCGTCTTCCTATCCACTGCCAAAAAAGAAACCTTCATATTCTTACTCGATAAAATAATGCACAAATTTTCAACGCAGTGGCATGCGTGTTTTTTAAGGGTTTTAATTATATCAAAACGAGAAGGCTTTGGGTTTAACAAAGCGTCTTCGTTAAGCGTAAAATTAAATCATCGACTCGCTTGAACAACAACATATTAATTTTATTTATCATAAATTATATATACAAATAACAAACACTGGAAGTGTAGCAGATATGGCTAAGTGTGCCAAAGAAAGGCATTTTGGTATAAGCAGAGAATATATGGTGATCTGTGTTGAAATATCATAATACAAAACTTACAGTGAGTTAATTGAATTTTCACAGAAAAGAAATCATCTTTTTCTTCAGGAATGTGAGAGAGAAAGTTGTTCAAAAGCATTTGGCTGTTGGACAAAGATTTCCGAGATCTTCTGTTGGTTCAACATTATTCACACTTCAGTCGCAGTTCTTCTCTCTTCGAGGTACAGCAGAAACAGATCTTGTCGCCTCTCAGTTTCGCAAAAGAACCTTTAGCGGCAACGTTCAGCAAAAGTGCTGCACACATGCACAGCGGTAATGTTTCCGTAAACGGAGCTTTCCACTTCGTAAATGCAAACAATATGTGAAGGAAGGTAGTTAACTCGCTTTGATACATCACTATATTATCCCGTGGAAGCCAATAAGGCGTCAGGAAAATAGGAAAGCAACATTGTCATATAAAAAATTGAAAAATAAAGAACAAAATATGCAAATATACTGAGAGCAAGTGTCAGTAGTATGCCGCCCGGAAACGTATTTCCGTAGAGTTTGCATGTAATTTATGACCTCTAAATATATGCACAACTTTATATGAAATAGAAATCACAAAATACAGTGGTCAATAAGTGGTTGCAAATGCAGGTTTTGATTACTAGTGTTAATGGTACAAGAGTCTCCCACAAAAGAAAAGAAATGCATGCAACAAAGGAATGTATAAAAAAGGCAATGTTATGAGCCGTGTACGAAAGGAATTTCGCACCAGTAACAAGAGTTTGTTCGTTTAAATGTCACAAAGTTCGTGCACAAAAAAGTGTATGTTGTTACGGTGTTCATAGCAAAAGAAAAGAGATGAAAGATAGTATACCGCTAAAAGAGCCCATCCAAGTAGGTTTTTAAGGAGAGGTTCAATGTGAAGGATGAATTATGCTAACAATAAGCCTGAGATCACCATGCTCCGTAATTCGGAGCTTGCACTGCTGCTTCGTAAGAAGGCGAGCGACCGCACTGAATCCACTCTCAACCAAATAAGATGTTGGAAAGGCAATGAAAAGCAATTTGACTTTCTTCCAAAGCTTCGGATAGCGGCAACGGATAGCCTTTTGAAACCAAAATTCTTGATAGCACTTGCGGAGTTTAGGCTTCAATTCAATATCATTTTGAAGAGTTATCAGCTCCACTCCTAACTCCCCACTCTCTTCTTCACCGATGTCAATGAAGGGGGTTGACAATCGAGTCAGGAACTTGAAGAGCAAGCAGATCATGAAATCGACGTTCCATATCTTCGTGCAGTTCAATGAGGTGGGAGCAAAAGACAAGCAGATCCTAGTCTCCTTTTCAAAACCAGACAAGCAAGGAAAATGGAAAAACTCCCTGCGTCCAATAATGCACTTATACATGACAAGTTTCGCTTGAAATGTTGAAATGGTTGACTTAACTTGGATGTGATTAACACCATCTCCTTGCAGCTGCTTATTCGCTTCGTTGAATTTAGTGAGTAAGTCAGATAAGTATGCAATAGGCGCAGGAGTGGCTGTGTGGTAAGTAGCTTGCTAACCACCCACATGGTTCCGGGTTCAGTCCCACTGCGTGGCATCTTGGGCAAGTGTCTTCTGCTATAGCCCCAGGCCGACCAATGCCTTGTGAGTGGATTTGGTAGACGGAAACTGAAAGAAGCCTGTCGTATATATGTATATATATATATATATATATATATATATAATATATATATATATATTATATATATATATATATATATATATATATGTGTGTGTATATGTTTGTGTGTGTGTGTGTGTTTGTCCCCCTAGCATTGCTTGACAACCGATGCTGGTGTGTTTACGTCCCCGTCACTTAGCGGTTTGGCAAAAGAGACCGATGGAATAAGTACTGGGCTTACAAAGAATAAGTCCCGGGGTCGATTTGCTCGACTAAAGGCGGTGCTCCAGCATGGCCGCAGTCAAATGACTGAAACAAGTAAAAGAGTAAAGAGTAATATCTTACTTTATACTTTTAAGCCTCACACTAAGATTTGGGACGGTGGTATCAAAGAACTCCGTTACTGAATCAAACAAAGCATAAAAGCGATTCAGACAATTTCCCCATGATAACCACCTCACCTCTGTGTAGAACAGCATGTTTTGAAAGTCTTCGTTGTTTTCAAAGCAAAGCTGTTGAAACAGGCGAGAGTTCAGAGCATAAGATTTTATTTTATTCACAGCAATGAGACCGTGTTTAGGGAACCGTGAAGATGACCACTGAGGTTTCATGCAACAAGATGTTGTCGGTGAATCATGCAGTGCATCGTGAAGACATCAGGTAGACTGACTTTGAGATAACTGATGAAGCCGCGATAACAGCCAGTCATCAATGGTGCACCATCAGTTGCACAGGCTGCAATATTATTCAGCGAGATGTCCTTTTTGTCACTAAAGCTCTTGACCACATTGAAAATGGACTCACATTTCTATTGATATTGAAGTTTCCTGTAACACTGAGCAGCTTGCGAGTTCGAACATCTATCTCACTGAATTCTTGTAGAGACTAGTTCAGAGGGTCAAACGTAGGCGTGAGGATAGGCACTGCAAATGTGTCGTGGGCAATATGCTTGTTGTAACCTGAGAGTTCTGATGACCCTACTCACTTTACTCTTCCTGAGGTATTTGTTCCTGGTCCTCTCCTTCTTTATGGGTCCATCATATCTGAAATTCTCATCTTGTCCAAGACACCTATAATTGTCACTTGGCTGTAGGAGTTGTATTGTCAAACCGTTCATTCTTAGGTTTTCAGAGGAGTGCACAGCTTTTCCATGTTTTATTGTCAAAAATACACATTTGGACTCTTCAAATTTCATTCCAGTTGTTCTTTTAGATGGTTGATATTTGGCCCATACAGTTTCAGGTCGTCGACAAAGAAAAGATGGAAGGTATTTCTAGATCTATTTCTATGGTCCCTTTGTTTTCTGAGCAAGTATGATAGCGGGTTTAATGAGAGAACGAAGACCAACACCGATAAGTTATCGCCCTGAAAGATTCCTTTCTGGTGGTGAATGCTCAAGTTACTCCGTATCATTCCTAAGGAGCAAAGTGATGTACCAAATCTTAATCAGACGCTCAATAGCACTCACTAATGGTTGTGGGACTTTGGCCAACTTGAGGCCCTGCTCACCCAACCATATGGTATACTATCAAAAGCCTTCTTGTACTCCAGACACTCTATGGATAAGTTCCTACGATTTTCCTGTTTTTGTTTTGTTTTGTCCTTTTGTCTTGCATCATTTTGTTAAATAGTAGCTGCTGTATACAACCCCATACTTTTCATCTAGCTTGCTCATGAGTTACAATGTTGCTGGTGGCACAATGATCCTGCAAGAACAAGTTGAGGAACCCAGTGTATAATATGTTCATTATGTTCTAGCAGGTTACTGGATGGTCATTTTTAGCGAGGGTGGTTTGGCTATTCTTCTGAGATGAGGAGAGTAGTTGAAGTGAATAAATATTGGGGCAGCTCTTCTTTATGCTTGGTACTTCCTCCATACAACCGGATAAGATTTCGCCGATAAAAGGTGAAATTCTTCAGCCAATAGCCTGCTATGGGGTCTGGGCCTGGTGATTTCCTGTTTGACATTATCCCTAGAACCGTTTCCAGTATTTCGCCGCCTGTTTCATACCTCTTCTGCTGGACATGCTGGAGTAGTCCTGCTCCAGTTATTTTAGCCTGACACCTTGTTTGCCGACCTCATCATTTGTTTCCCATATAGATCTCCAGTAGCCCACAACATGATCTTTTGTAGGGGTGTCTTTTACAGAAATTGAGCCTTTTGCATTGAAGCTGCGATAAACTCACTTGCGATCACTGGCAAATAATTTATTGAGCATTTGCCGTTTATATGCTGTAGATTTATATGTATATATATATTTTTTCAGTTATAGCTCTGTGTTGTAGTTTCAGCTGGTGCAGTTTCACGTTTGGGTTTTTGAATCCTGTGTCAATAAATCGCCTCTCTAGTTTTTTTTTATTTTCTGAGGTTTTTCTGATGTCATGTGAAGTCCTCTGTTTTACATTTCGTAACTACGACGATCTGCGAGATATTTTTCGCTGTATGTATGTATGTATGTATGTATGTATATATGTATGCATATATGTATGCATATATGTATGCATGTATGTATGAATTATGTATGTATGTTTGTAAATATGTATGTGTGTGTATGCGTGCATGCATGCATGTATGCATGTATGCATG
>NC_042998.1:176809091-176866591 GCF_006345805.1 Octopus sinensis
ACCACCACCATCATCACACCACCATCATCACCATTATCAAGAAGTGAAATAAGGAAAAAAAAAAGTCTCTAAAATCATTTCTCTCGTGTTCACTTCCAGCTCAACTCATCCCCAAGTCTGACAGTCTGGAATTCACCCTCCCTCCTTCTCTCTCTCACTCTCTTTCCATTTCTCCCTCTCTCTCTCTCTTTCTGTCTTTCAATCTTCCTCTCTCTTTCTCTCCCTTCCTCTCTCTCTCTATCTCTTTCTCATTCTGTCTATCTTTCTCGCCCTGTCTCTCTCTCTCTCTCTCATTCTAATTGTGTCTCTGAAAGTATGTATGTACCAAATTGCTACTGTGTACGAGACCAAGATGCGTATGAAGAGATATTTCCGTGTGTGTGCAAGCGTATACGTGTGTGCGTGCTTCTGTGTTCGTGTGTGTGCGTGTGTGTGTACTTGTCTTCATGTATGTATTATATATATATATATATATATGAGTGTATGTATGTATGTATGTATGTATGTATGTATGTATGTATGTATATATGTATGTCTGTGTGTGTATGTATGTATGTATGTATGTATGTATGTGTGTGTATGTATGTATGTATGTATGTATGTATGTATGTATGTACGTATGAATATGTGTATGTATGTATGCATGTATGTATGTATGATTCTATGTATGTATGTATGCATGTATATATGTATGTATGTATGTATACGTGTCAGATAGTCCACCACTAATTCTCTCCCCTATCCGAACATAGGTATCACACGCTTTCCATAACTCCCCCTCTCCTCCTACATAACACGCCCCCTTCCCTCTCCCTTAATTCCCCTCCGTCTTTAACTCTCATCACAACCAAAACACAACCCGTATTACTTCCTCTCTCTCCGACAAAACCCAAAGCTAAAATTTTTCCCGCCTCTTCCATCACTAATAAACCCAGTCTGCAGACTTAACAGCTTATCTCCTCCTCCAAGACAGAGTCGCAATACAGCCAGCCATCGATGATGTCACATGTACTTTACCCGATTGCCGAATATACACGTCTAGTTCCCAATAACCGTCCTTTACCGTATAGTACGTTGTTTTCCTACACACAAAAATACACGTGTGTGTGTGTGTGTGTGTACGTGTGTGTGTGTCTGCGTGTGTGTGTATATGTATATGTATATAAACATATATATATATATATTTACATATATATATATATAAACACAGTAAATATATATATGCATATATACATGCACACATATACATATATATATACATGCGTCTACAGATGTGTGTATGTATGTATGTATGTATATGTATATATATATATATATATAATATATATATATATATATATATATATATATATATATATACATAATTATAAATAGTTCTGTGCGCGCGTGCGCGTGCTAGTGTGTCTATTTACATAGATAAATATTTATCGAACGACAAATAAGAAAATAAATAGATAAATAGATAAATAAATAAATAAAAAAATTATAGTAAAAAAAAAAATCAATGAATATAAAAGACTACAAAAAAGACAACTAGAAAGTCTTTCTCTTTTATACTTATTATGAATTACATCATTTGAAAACAAAGAGCGAAGTGTGTTTAACATTTTTTCTTTCTGTCTTTTAGAAAGACTTTTTTTTTTTTTTCTTTTTTTTTTCTGTCATGTGTTATGTGTTTAAAATAACCATCTCTAGCGCCGCAAAACAGAAAAGAAAGCTAGCGACAAATCGATTTCGCGTACCGGTTTCGGTTCCTATTTATGATGATGGTGATGATGGTAACGATGATGATGATGATAATGATCATCATCACCCTCATCATCATCATCATCATCATCATCTTCTTCTTCTTCTTCTTCTTCTTCTTCTTCTTCTTCTTCTTCTTCTTCTTCTTCTTCTCCTCCTCCTCCTCCTCTTTGCCCTCCTAACTTAAGCCATTGTATACGGTATAGCACAGACATCACCAAAGTTCCATTAACCTTTCCAGAGATAAAAAAAAAAGTCATTTTTTAGGCGAATGTATGGCGGTTTGATTAAGGAATTCGCTTCCCCAGCGCGTATTTTCATGCTCAGTTTGGACAACTGTCTTTTACTGGAAGAGAGAGAGAGAGAAAGAGGGAGAGAGAGAGAGAGAGAGAGAGAGAGAGAGAGAGAGAGAGAGAGAGAGAGTCGTCTAAGAATCCATGCATCAGAAAAATGCAGGGACATTGCCCAAATGAAGGTATATTAATATCAGACCCAACTTTGGCCAGCTAATAATATCTGACTATTACCAACTAAACACAATGGATAACCCCTGAATGCACCCGCATAGTACCTCTCTTCGCATTGGTAACGAGCATGCCGGTCAAATCAGCAGAGAAATAAATAGCGCTAGAGCTCCATCAACAAGTTTGGAGTAAGGCGATCGCTTTTTGTTAGACTTCATGGACGACTTGGAGCAATATGATAACAATGTTGATAGCTAATAGATCTTCTAGGGTTTGAATTAGTTCATATCGTGGGCGTTTTTCAAGTTGGAAGTAGATCAGATCCTGACTGTCACAGAATGAACAGAAGTGTTCTGAAGATCTGGTTGAGAACTGTTCACACATCTGGGCTCAAAAAAAAAGAAAGAAAAAGAAAACAAAAGAAAAAAATTCAAGACCTGTGTCTTCCAATATGGTATCATCCTAAGAAACCTCTGGCTTCTACTCTTCCATGAAATGCATATGACTGTCATACATGTAGAAGGCATTGAGTACGGGGTGAGCAGCCATCTCTACAGATGGCTTGATTTGCTATGCAGCTCATAAACTATATTGACAGTACGAGAACGGTAATAAAATAAACTTGTCGTTTAGTTATGTCAAGGGGGGGGGGGATTTAGTGTAACACGGACACATGCAATACATCGGTTTGAGAGATACCAAACTTCCAGGTGCCGGGATGACCTTGAAGATAGAGAGGAAGCAAAGTGCAACCGAAAAAGTCAAGCAGTATCGACCCCGCTAAATCATGGATCTTCCTCTTGAAAGTGTAACACTGAAAAGAGCCGAATTCAGTTCAACAGCACCCTAATATGAACTGCTAGTAAAAAAAGGTATGAGTTTCAGTAGATGAAGCGCAAGTAAGCAGAGCTGTTGCAATGAGAAAATGCAATGATTACATCTGCAACATAGGTTTTTTCGAACAACGATGATCTAAGGTTTAAAGAGCAACAATAACAACCACTTGAATATATAAATGTTATTAAAACGTTCTCACCTAAATGCATGCGTGTATGTATGTGAACGCGTTCGCATATATGAACAACAGCTTTTCTTTTACACGTTTCGTTAAATACACAATGTCTTCAAGTTTTATTTTTCTAATTAAGATTTGTCGTAGTTTTATATTAGCTCTTTTGCAGTTAGTTTGAAACAATAAAGTTCCTAAAATTCACATTCGATCTTTGCAGACCTTCGCAGCCTTATCTTTAAAAAAACTGAATACACTTGATGTCCGTGTTGAGCCAGAAACACGTCCTCTTATTTGATATATTTCTTTATTGCCCACAAGGGACTAAACATAGAGAGGACAGACAAAGGGATTAAGTCGATTATATTGACTCCAGTGCGTACTGGTACTTAATTTATCGACCCCGAAAGGATGAAAGGCAAAGTCGACCTCGGCGGAATTTGAACTCAGAACGTAACGGCAGACGAAATGCGGCTGCGCATTTCGCCCGGCGTGCTAACGTTTCTGCCAGCTATTTGATGGTAAGCATGTCCCTTTCCTTAATGGCATATCAATTTTGGAAAATCCTTGAATGTTGAGATTGTTTCCCTTTCTCAAGTACTGTTGGTCCTAATTGCCATTTGTTTATTATGATACGTCCTGGATGTGGCATTAAACTGCATTCGGTGGTGATTCTCTAGCTCGTGAGTTCTGAATATGTAGAGAGCATGGAGTTACCCCTCAATTACTGTTAATCCCTGGTCCGTTCTCATCCGGAACGGTTGTAACTGCCAGGGTCCCATCTATGGGTTAAATAGGTGTTTGTAAGGGTGAACTGAGCTCCTTAACTGTAATGAAAGCAGTCAATCTAGGAGAAGAAAAAGTCTGAAATTAATACCCTCTCCCAACATGCTCTGAGCCAGCATTGTGAAAGGTAAGAGAGTCCAGTTTGCTGGACATTGTTGTAGAGCTGAAAAAGAGGTAATTTCTACTCTTCTCCTCTGGAAGCCATCTACTCGCAATACCAGAGGGCGCACACTCTCCTACCCTGATGTAATCTCCAGGGATACAGGCATCCAGCAACAGGACCTCCGTAATGCCATGATGGACCGTGAAGTCTGGCGTAGCATGGTAAATTCCATTGTCTCGACCACGGTCGAACAATGATGATGATGATGATGAGCCAGCACGTAAGAGATATGTTCAATAACAAATTCATACTACATAGGCAACTATCTCATTAGTGGGCATTTTATCGCAAGCGGAGATAGTGGGAGATGATGATGAGGAATTTTGATACATCCTGTATTTGATACATCAAGAATTTATGTTATATGGTATTCGATATACCTGTATTCAGAGGCGGATCTACAATATTCGGGCCCTGAAGCTTAAAATGTTATGGAGACCTCCTTTACAACCAGCAATAGTAGGATAACATCCAACAAGAACCAAAGGATTTTCGTGCCCTCGCAAGGAACTCCAGTCTTGAGGCCCTGGTAGCCCCAGTGATGGAGTGGTGATGTGGAGTCCTTAAAAGTGAGCCTGACAGTGAGACCCCTTTCCACCAGAAACAAAGTGTGTATAATCACCAATATCTTTGTCGATGTAGTTGTTCCGTGGCAGATCACCACAAATTTTCTTTACGAATTTTAGCACTACATTTCAAATTGTGATTCTCAAAGTCACTGGTGTGAACAAATATTTTCCAGGCTATGCTTTATACTGTTAAAGTTATGGGGGTTGAAATTTAGGGAAGCGTTATATACATGCATGATGCATCATAGAATAAAGACATAAAACATAACAAATACCACGGTCAATATAATCTAATATTAATCTTATATTTCAGATACATATGAAAATTACAAAATACTCTTTTTTCGTTATTTATTTATTTACTTATTTTTGTAGCAACATATTCCCTTATAGTTTTATCATATGAGAGCTTCCTTGCAATGTCATTTTCTAGAGAAAATATGAATAAGGAATTTAAGTGTTTTTCAGTCATGGTAAACCAAAATTTATTCTTTATAAAGAAAGGCTTTAAGAAATTCCTTTCTGCTTCACAGCTCGTGATAGGTATTGTCAATTACATCTTAAGTGCAGTGGTAATATTAGGGGACACTTCAATTAATTGTTGCTCGTAAATAAACTGAAGAACTTCTGTGCATTGCATTTTAGATGGTGTGTTTTCTTCTGTGTTCCGGGATTTCCTAAGGTGTAAATAATCTTTAAACTGATAACACTCATTTATTAATTTGTAGTTGATATTGTTTTTGTAATTTGATATAAGTTTGATATTGTCTTCATCAAATTCTGAATTGTTTATCAATTCTGAGAGAAACTTGAACCTTTTTGCAATCTGTCCATACGAGTCCGACTTGATTTAGAACTTCTACCCTAAATTTTTCAGTCACTTCCAAAGAAGCCCTATCACTTGTTCCATCTGCAAATTTCTTTGTAACAATGCGTTTGGAAAAATTTGAGGTAATGTATTCACATAAACCTTTTGCTACTGATTCGTAGTGTGCAATCCTGTCGGCTGAATTTTCTCATAGTTCTTTAACAAATGAAAACAAAGATGCTAGCAGAAGGTAATTTTCCAATACATCAGAACCAGGGGGTTGGAGTTTCTCACTTATTTTGGTAAAATGTTCCATAACTTCTTTCCAAACGACTGTTAAAACAACATATTCCGATTTTACCAATTTGTGGTATAAATTCTTTGCAACACGCTTACATTCAGGTTTCTCTTTTGTGTCTTCAAACTTATGTTTGAGAGTCTGTAAAATATCCCTATGTCCATTTTTAACTGCCCAGATTACTTCATGGTGTGCAGACCATCTAGTTACACTGAAGCTCTTTAGATAAAAGCCTAGATTGTCCCGTATGTTTAAAACCTCCCGTCTTCGAGGAGATTCAGAAAAGAAAATATACAGATGCTGCAAGATGCCAAAATAGTCAACAACTTCAGGTACAGTAGACATTGCCTTTTCTCCAAAAAAGGTTGAGCGAATGGCTTGCACATGGTGCATAGTGTGCATACCTGTTAATGTTTTTAAGAAGTGCTTACAACCTATTTCTTTACTACTCACAAGGGGCTAAACACAGAGGGGACAAACAAACGGATTAAGTCGATTACATCGATCCCAGTGCATAACTGGCACTTAATTTATCGACCCCGAAAGGATGAAAGGCAACCCTTTCTTCAAGCCCTTCATGTTGGAAGCATTATCATATGACTGACCAAGGATATTTTCAAGTGAAAATTTATGCTCCCCCAGAAATTGTGTTATTTTGTTGAACAAGGTCGTGGATGAATGGTTTTCTATTGGCAAAAATGCTAAAAATCTCTCAAGGGGCTTTCCATTATAACAGTATCGAACTACAATTCCCAGCTGGTCAACATGTGTCACGTCAGGTGTAGAGTCAACAAGAATTGAGTAGTATTTGGTGTCTAGGTTGTTGATCCAATTCACCACTTCATCTTTCACATGTTTTCTCATGATTTCTATCAATTCTTCATACACAGATTTGGATAGGAAAGTAATATTTAACGTGTTTTCAAGGGAGATAATCAAAAAAATGTAACATTGTAAAACTTCATGTAAAGTAAATATAACAAATGAAAAATCTTCCAAGAATCCATAAAAATTCCCGAATCATTACCAAAATTTCATCATCTGTTCCTTGTGTAATTACCAATTTTTCATGCAAGTTTCATTAAATATTGTTCTCAACTTTTTGAGTTGTTTTGCACACAGACGGACAAACCAACGCCAATGAAAACATAACCTCCTTCCTCGGCGGAGGTAATAAGAATTCTTATCTCTGCCGTGCTGATGTAGTTGGCACATCTGATGATGGGAGGGGCAGGGCTGAAGTTTCCAAAATAATTCAAGGAAAGCGAATTATCCGCGAGTTGTTTGTAACAGTAGAAACAGCGAGTAGAACAGCTCAAGGCTAGATACTGCATGTCTAGAATCTGCGTAGGAGTATGAGATGAAGTTGTCCACTAAGACTGGTAGCAGCAATCTGCATGGCAAAATATAAAACAAAAAAAGATGACAGAATAAAAATATTAAGTTGCTTCAGAGAGGCACCTCTGGGATTAGGGGCCCCGAAGCGTAAGTTTCATTAGTTTTATAGTAGATCCGCTACTTCCTGTATTTGTCTATGTTGCTTGTTATAAAATGCTTGAATTCATTTTTTACCATTTACTTGTTCCAGTCATTTGACTGCGGCCATGCTGGGGTAGTGCCTTGAAGAAATGGGGCTACTGCAGTTTCGCACCTCACCTTGGAAAATGCATGTTTTCGAAAAAAATTACTTCGGATTCCCAGGTTTACGAATATGGTAGGGGGGCACGTTTTTAAAATTTTAAACCTCTTTTCAACCTCCCCACGCCACAAAGTTTTAGTATTAGACTTTTTCCTGAAATTCTTTTTTTCAATCTACGTAGAAAAATACGGGTATACTCTTTACTCTTTTACTCTTTTACTTGTTTCAGTGATTTGACTGCGGCCATGCTGGAGCACCGCCTTTAGTCGAGCAAATCGACCCCCGGGACTTATTCTTTGTAAGCCCAGTACTTATTCTATCGGTCTCTTTTGCCGAACCGCTGAGTGACGGGGGTAAACACACACAGCATCGGTTGTCAGCAATGCTAGGGGGACAACACACAGACACACAAACATATACACACACACTTATATATATATATATATATACGACCAGGCTTCTTTCAGTTTCCGTCTCCCAAATCCACTCACAAGGCATTGGTCGGCCCGGGGCTATAGCAGAAGACACTTGCCCAAGGTGCCACGCAGTGGGACTGAACCCGGAACCATGTGGTTAGTTAGCAAGCTACTTACCACACAGCCACAACAATATCAAAACAATTTCTACGGTTTAGCCAAATAAACATAGAGTACACTGCACATACATGCTTTAATGAAATTTCCACGCTTCAATATACAACAATACATTAGAGATCGAAAGTGAAACGGCAATATCAAATATACGATCTACAATTTATACATATGCGAGGCAATATAAGGCCAAACATGATAACACGTATTTGTTCCTAATCGCTGAACCCAAATAAATTCAGGTAAATGCTGTTCAATTAGTTATCTATTTGTGGGTCCATTCATTGCTTTAAATTTGGCTTTAGCGTTTGCCCACATTACCTTCTACAGAGTTTGTATGGCAACCAGTAATGGGGTCAACGAAAATATTAGAATTTTTTTTTTCTGTATATTCGTAAACTTCGACATGTAAAACCTAGAAATCCGAAGAAAATTTTTTTTAAAAAGTTGCATTTTTCAAGGTGAGGTGCGAAACTGCAGTAAGCCCCGAAGAATTTTTAGTGGAATGAATCGGCCCCAGTTTTGGGTTTTTTTTTGTTTTTTTAGCCTGGTACTTAATCTATAGATCTCTTTTGCCGAACCGCAGAGTTACGGGGACGTGAACACACCAACGCTGGTTGTCAAGAGGAGGTGGGTATAAACACAGACACGTAGATACACACTTACACGTGCGCAAACACACGCACACACACATACACTAACATATCTGTCTGTCTATCTATTTATCTATACATACATACGTAACTACATATATATATATATATATATATATATATAATATATATATATATATATATATATATATATATACATACATACATACTAATATATCTAATACATACATGCATACTACATACATACATACATATTATATATATATATATATATACATACATATATATATATATATATATATATATATTATATATATATACGACGGGCTTCTTTCAGTTTCCGTCTACCAAATCCACTCACAAGGCATTGGTTGGTCCGAGGCTAATGTAGAAGACTTTTGTCCAAGGTGCCACGCGATGGAACTGAACCCCGAACCATGTGGTTGGAAAGCAAGCTTCTTACCACGCAATCACGCTTGCGCATTTATAAACTTTCCCGCCCAAAGTTTTGGACCGTTAACCTCACACGTCAGCATTCACATGTTGATTTGTTTGTTGTCTTCATATATTTGACTGATAGATTTTCATGTCCAAAATATCCACGTTACGTTACGTAAGATATAAATAGTGCGTTTGGATATTAGGACCGTTACTGTCGCTATAAATTATGTTTTAACAAACCTGCTGGCTTTTTGCGTCATCAGTGCCTGAAAAGACGCAGAAGTCATATATTGTTCAGTGAGATTCGCCTGGGACTTTTGACTGACAGATTTTTAAAAATTATGTTTTGTAACTAAACACCTTCAAACTTCGAATACTGGTAAAATGTGTCTTATAAAACATGTTTTTCTCTTAACATACTTGAGAAAAACTTATAATTACGAAGTAATTTCACGTTAAAGTAGGCCTATTTCGGTAATTTCAACCAATCAATGACGTGTATTCAGCTGAATAAAATTACTGCCGTTGTTTGTCAACAAGATCTTCCGGCGGTGTAGTTTTCGTTTGTTACTGTTATTTATGACAACCCTAACCCAAAAACCCTAACCCTAACCCTAAAACCTTAACCCTAACCCTAAAACACTAACCCCAATCCTAAACCCTAACCCTAACCCTGAAACTCTAACCTTAAAACCCTAACCCTAAAACCTTAACCCTAAATCTAAAACCCTAACCCTAAAACCTTAACCCTAAACCTAAAACCCTAGCCCTAACCCTAAAGCTTTAAAGCTAAAACCAGTACAAACGCACGAACGATGTCATAAATAACAGTAACAAACAAAAAATATAAGTTTTTCTGAAAAATGCTAAGAGTAAAACATGTTTTATATGACACATTCTACCAGTGTCCGAAATTTGAAAGTGTTTAATTACCAAAAATTATTTTTTAAATCTGTTCGTCAAAAGGTAAAGATCCTTCGTCTGTTATGCCACTTATCAGACGTCTGCCACTGAAGAGATAGGGCAGGTCGAAATCACGTGATCTGGCAAAATCTAGCGCCCGTAACTGACAATTATCGTCTGCCAGGTATATAAATATTGATACTTTTATGTTCCATGCATCCATTTGAGAAGTCCTCTGAAGGTAAATAACGTAGTATTCAGTGCTCTAACACAAATCTACACTAAGTTGAATATAAAGATTGCCTCTTGATATTAAGACTTCTACAGTTATTGATTATGTATGTATGCATGTATATATGTACTATGTATGTATGTGTGTGTGTGTGTGTGTATGTATTTACGTACGTACGTATGCATGTGAGCGTGTGTATGTATATATGTCTCTGTGTCTGTGTGTGTAACTAATAGACATTTCATTTTGTGATGTACACGTCGTCAGACATACCATTTCCCCCTGACAATGATTCCGCGTAATTACTATGTATGTATGTATGTATGTATGTATGTATGTATGTATGTATGTATGTATGTATGTATGTATGTATGTATGTATGTATGTATGTATGTATGTGTGTGTGTGTGTATATGCATGTATTTACGTACGTACGTATGTATGTGAGCGTGTGTGTGTATATATATGTGTCTGTGTCTGTGTATGTAATTGATAGACATTTCATTTTGTCAACCCCTGAAGAGATATGAAAAGTTAAAGAATCCAGCCAGGGGATAACCTTTTAAAAGCTCCACAATGTCATATGACGTGCTCAGTTCACAGCACGCGCTTTTACCTTTTTAAAAATTTTGAACAATTTTTTTCCATTATATAAATAATGTAATATGTTCGTTTTTATCTTGTTCTGCTTGATTATTTCTTTCAATATCCAAGGGATTGATTTCTTCTGAATAAAATCATTTGAATCGTCCGACCCCACCGTCGCCGTCCGTGTGTGTGGTGTGTGTGTGTGTCGCTCACACTACTTTTTCCCATATTGACCTCGATGAATGGAAAAGAAAAAGCGACATTAGCAGGATGTAAACTTCAAATCCAGCGGAGCGAAAGTAAACGATTCAGATACTGAAATCCCGCGCGACGTGGTCTCGGCAACATCAAAAGGCAAATACAAATGTACGTTTATACACAATACATATATCTACGAATGTAAATAACACTAGGAATCCCTCCAGGCGCATTATAATTGAAGTAATGTGTGTATATGTATACATACATACATATACACACATACACACACACACCACACACCCACAAACCACACACACACACACACACACACACACACACACACACACACATATAATGATATTTATATATATATATATATATATATATAATATATATATAATATATATAATATATATATACAGTCGCAGTTATGGTTGTCTGGTTAAGAAGTGCGCTTCACAAACACGTGGCTCCTGATCCAACCTTAGAATAACCTACCTATGCAAATGTTGAATTTGGTAGATGGGTACATCAGATGTGTGTGTGCGCACGTGTGTGTACAAACACATGTACGTACATACATACATACATACATACATACATACATATATACATACATACATACATACATACATACATATCGAGGCAGGCGTGGCTGTGTGGTAAGAAGTTTGCTTCCCAACCATAGGATTCCTGGTTCAGTCTCACGGCAAGGCACCTTGGGCATGTTTCTTCTACAATAGAATCTTTGTGAGTGGATATGGTAGACGGAAACTCAAAGAAGCCCATCACACACACACACGCACGCACACACACACACACACACACACACACACACACACACACACACACACACATATATATATATATATATACAGTTGCGGCCAAAATGTTCAGAACGGCATTGTTTTCGTCAGAAAAGTAGATATAAGTTTTTATTAAAGTTGTTTTATTCTATAATTTTCATAGACAATAAATACGATACTAATTGGTATTGTCTGAGACTTTGGTGTAATTTGAGTGGATAATACAAAAGTTATGGATGATATAGTGATTTACTGCAAAACCCATGGTGGCCAAAATGATCAGAACGGTTGAAAAAATAACAAAATAATCAAAAAGTGACAGAGAATGCTGGAATTATTTCCTATTTAGTGTGAATCCCTTTAGCTTCAATCAAAGTTTGACATTTTTGACTGCATGAGGAAATTAAATTTTCAATTTCTTGCTGGGTGATCTTATTCCATTCTTTCTCGGAAGGGCATTCCATAATTGGTCGGTTGTTTAGGATTTCTGGCTTTCGAACTTCTCCTAGAATATTCCACACCTTTTCAATAGGATTGAGGTCTGGGCTTTAAGCAGGCCATGCATAACATAACCTTTTCAGCCTTGAGGAAGTTCATGACCACCTTAGCCTTGTGACATGGGCATTAATCCTGCATGAATATGGGTTGTCGCTTAGTTTGAATTTCTCAGCACAGGCAAGACATGATCTTTTTCAAGTTGTTTATAACTCCTGCATTTACCTTTCCATGTAATCGTAGCAAAGGGCCCACAACATCTCCAGATATCACCCCCCCACCCCCCCCACCAAAACCATGACACTTCTTCCATCGAATTTAACACTAGTCTTAAGGCATTTAGGTGTAAATTTTTCACCTGCTTTTCGACGAACGTACCTTTTCCCATCTGAGCCAAATAACATAGACTTAGATTCATCACTGAAATGCACCGTTTGCCATTTTTCTTGAGACCACAACACAGTTCTGTTGCAAAGGTAAGACGACACTTTTATTCTTGGAGCTGATCAGTGGCTTCACTGCAGGTGCTCTTGCTTGTAGGTCATGTTCAACTAAACGACGAGACACAGTTTTTCGAGATAAAGTTTTCTTCAGTACAATGCTCATTTCCCGAAAAACAGCATTAGCAGTTTTAAATCTGTCCTTTTTAACCAACTTTACCATAGCACGATCTTCTCTCTTGGTCGTTTTTCTTGGCCTACCTATAGACTTTCTGCTTCACACGAACCACAATCATCGTAGGACCTTAAGAATACCGTGTACAACACTTTTTGACTTGTTAACAATCTTTGCAATAGACCTAATACTTAAATTCCTTCTTACGAAGCTTGATAATCTGCTGACGATTGGTAACGGAGTAAGTGGCATTATATTAACAAAGTACACTGCAGATATTCTTACTAATATTTAGTAAACGAACTGTCACGTAAACAAATTCAAAACATTAGAGTTCGACGGTTAAATATACTAAAACATGGAGTAAAAGCAACCGTTCTGATCATTTTGGCTGCCATGGGTTTTGCAGTAAATCACTAAATCATCCATAACTTTTATATTATCCTCTCAAATAACACCAAAATCTCAGACAATAACAGATAATATCGTATTTATTGTCCTTTTCAATCCTTTTCAATCTTCATTCATTTTCCACAGGTTCATTCTTTGTAAGCCTTCTCTTAATCTTCTTGTGCTTCTTTCACTTTCAAACTTCGAACAATCACTGTACACTCTTTATCCCACCTTCCATTTCGGTCTCGTGCCTCCGTCTCCCAATCAACAACTGAAACACCTATCTGTGTCAGAGTAATTCTGAGGTAGTCCTGAACCCAAGATAGATACGCAGTTTCATACTTATTATTATTATTGGAGCAACAGGAAACACCAATCTGCTACAAATGATCGCGATATCTGGGACGATAAAAATTTACAAGTTGATTCTTAAGATTTTTGGAATGATGAATAAAAAAAATAAAAACGCTTTCCTTCACTACTCTGCGACCAAGCAGGTGACTGATCCATATTAACTCTAAATTAAAAAGAGAAAAAGGAAACATACATAAATATGTAGGAGTGGCTGTGTGGTAAGTAGCTAGCTTACTAACCACCACATCGTTCCAGGTTCAGTCCCACTGCACGGGACCTTGGGCAAGTGTCTTCTACTATAGCCTCGGGCCGACCAAAGCCTTGTGAGTGGATTTGGTAGGTGGAAACTGAAAGAAGCCCACCGTATGTATATATATATATATATATATATTTAAAAAAGGAGATGTGGAACACGAGTTGTGATATATAAAAAGGAAATGAAGAAAATGCTGACAAAATAATTTAAGTAATTTAAGTAATTTAATTAGGTCAAAGTTCTTTTTACCGGTTGCGCATTTGTTATGCTTATCAAAATATTTTTTTAAAGAAGATTAGAGTTCCTTTTCTGATAGATTTTTTCCTCTTATCTGACGGTCAGATAGGAAAAAATCTATCAGAAAAGGAACTCTAATCTCTCTTTAAAAATATATTTGATAAGCATAACAAATGCGCAACCGGTAAAAAGAACTTCACCTAATTAAATCTTAAATTATTTTGTCAGCATTTTCTTCATTTCCTTTATATATATATATATATATATATTTGTGTGTCTGTGTTTGTCCCCCCACCATTACTTGACGACCGATGTTGGTGTTTTTACGTCCCCGTAACCTAGCGGTTCGGCAAAAAGAGACCGATAAAATAAGTACTAGGCTTACAAAGAATAAGTCCTGAGGTCGATTTGTTCGACTAAAGGTAGTGCTCCAGCATGGCTGCAGTCAAATGACTGAAACAAATAAACGAATACATGTGTGTGTGAGTGCGTGTGTGTGTGTGTGTGTGTGTGTGGTGTTGTGTGTGCGTGTGCGCGCGCGCGTTTATGTAAAAACCAGTATTGTATTAAAAGTGAGACATGGTGGCTTAATAAATGGACATCAATAAAATGAGTCCCAGACTGAAATAAGTGCTGTGATAGATAGGACTGAATGAACCAGTGTACATTATTGATAAAATTGAGTTTCCCTACTATGAATTTTACTTCTAATGACAGAAGAACCAAGCCTTTTATTTCTAATGACGAAAAAAAATCATGCTTCAAAGCTTCCCCAAATCCTTTGATTTCTTTTAGGTACGGCTGCTAATAACACAAAATTAAACGCGTTACTTGCGTATCACATCCAAATGCCAAAGGCTTCAAAAGGCTATGTTAAGTTTAAGCTACTTGTAATTTGTCATTCTAGTAAGAAGGCTTGAATTATTACAAGCATTTTCGAAGACTGGTTTAGAAACTTGATCTGTACTGCTTTAAAAAAGTACATTTCATCAAAAGATTGGTCCTTTTAGAGAATGTACCAACAAGCCAATGAACTTCAATGGCCTTTCTGATAATATAAAAGTTATATATATATATATATATATATATATATATATATATATATATATATATATATATATATATATATATATATATTGTAAATGGAATTTACAAAAAGCAAAAGACGAAGACAGGTGTGTAAACAACAAGCAGGTGTATTGGTTTAACGCTCGGGAAGGTGAAAAAGTATTTTACGTTTCGAGCCTACGCTCTTCAACAGAAAGGAACACGAGAAAATAAACAGAAATAGAATAAAAAATAAATTTTACCGGTGAGTGTGTTAAATCATAAAGCACATGAAGAAAATTACTCTCCCCAGACACAACAGAATATGCTTCAACACACGAACTCACATAAAGAATCTTGCAAACCAAATCGAAAAACGAAATATGTATATATATATATGTATATATATATATATATACCTTCGAAACGCAGAGTAGACGAAACAGGGACAACTGAAGAAGGGGAATATTCCTTGTGTTGTATGTCTTGTACTCTGTTTTTTTCGTTGTTTGGAAAAAAATTCGTTCCATGTTTTTGTTTTTATGTTTTTGTTTTTTATTGTGTTCAGCGTTTTTTTGATGTCCTGTACCCATTCATGCATGTGTATACATAGAGATGTAGGTCTGTACATATATATATATATATATATATATTATATGTTATATGCATATATTTATATATTACTAGCGATATCGCCTGGCGTTGCTCGGGTTTGTTTCGACCCTTTAGATTTGGAATTTTTGAAAAGTAAAAATTTTGCATCATGTAGCTTGTTATTCTCTTTAAGTGAACATTTTTTTCTGGTTGAACTACACCGCAAAATGGCGACACAGCAGTCAAAAAATCGTAAAAAATAGGGATTTTCATAGAAAAAAAGCACCTTTTAGATGTAAATAATTTTTGGTCTTAAAATGGTCCGATTTGAATTTTATCTTCTACGGAATGAAGAGCAAGCCTCCTTCTATCATACCCTCAATTTTTGTCAACTTGCGCCGCAGGGTCTCGGAGGAGATAGTGCTAGTTGAAGGCTACCAAACCTGCCATACACAGACAACTTCAGCTTTATATATATATATATATATAAATACTTAAATCCTATATATATATATATATATATATATATGTCCTTTGTTTTAGTCAATAGTTCATGTTTATAGCTACCTTCAAGGCATATTATTGGAAAACTTCGAAACAAATCAAAAAAACGTATGATGCCTCAATAAATTACAGTTCAGAAAAAGTTCAACATGTTAAATGGAAAGAAAACGTATGAAACGAAGTGGAATACTCAAGTATGACTCTATTCGTGACATTACTGGTTTTCCTCAAGCAAAAAAAAATCTACACCAAACTCAGCTTGACATTGTGACTCTGGCAAATGATGTAGGGTCTGAAAAAGTCGCGAAAGATGATGTGGTTGTGTTGCAAAAGGTCGCATAGTGTAAGTTTCTCTGACGAGAAACTGACGAGAGTTAGTTGCTGAAAGACAAGAAGATATACAAGCTCCACCAATTCCTGCTCAAATGGTTGCAAAAAAAAAACGGCTAAAAAGTTGGAACTTATAGAGAAAAGTCTGCAAGTCTGTGATGATAATGATTTTAATGATGACTTTAGCTTTAAAATTACGAGAGGAGTTAAATAATGTGCTTAGTTCCTGTAACGTGCAATACAAAGAGACACAGTGTGCCATTGACGCTGATTCTGATTTATAGGGCAAAGACAGTGCACCTCGCCTCCCTTTCTTTCTTTCTTTCTTTCTTTTTTCCTTTCTTTCTTTCGTTCTTCCTTTCTTTCATTCTTTCTTTTATTCATTCTTTCTTTCTTTCTTTCTTCCTTTCTTCCTTCCTTTCCTCCCTCCTTCCGTCCTTCCTTCCTTCCTTCCTTCCTTCCTTCCTATCTTTCTTTCTTTCTTTCTCTACTTACCTTTCTTGCTTTCTTCCTTCCTTCCTTTCTTTCTTTCTTTCTTTTTTCTTCCTTCCTTCTTTTCTTTCTTCCTTTCTTTCTTCCTTTATCCTTCTTTCCTTTCTTTCTTTCTTTCTTTCTTTCTTTCTTTTTTCTTTCTTTCTCTGTCTGTCTGGCTGTCTCTTTGTCTGTCTGTCTGTTTTTCTCTCTCTCTCTCTCTCTCTCGTAAAAACTCACGTTGCACTCAAACAGCAGTCAACATCGTTTTTGTTGTGTACCCACTGTACGGTTTTATTACTGTACCCTTAATTATTCGCAAATGAATTTTCTCTTCAAAGTTTCTATGTACACATACGGTACTTTGTGTGTTTAAACATTGACATTTTCGTGTATATAGATTGTATTACTGTTGCATACTCCTCTCTCTCTCTCTCTCTCTCTCTCTTTCTCGCTTTCTCTTTCTCTCTTTTTCTCATTCTCTCTTTTCCCGAAAAAAAAACAACAGAATCCTTCCCACCGCATCTCAGTTTATAACATGGAAAACCAGCAGGTAAACTGGTTTCGAGTTACGGTATTTCTACATTACAGTAAAATTTTCAAGAACCGGTTTCTCCGTAACGCGTGATCCATCCTCTTAACACTTTGCATGCCTCACGCGAATGTAGTGACTCGCCATTTCTATAACGTCGCCAGATATATACTTCTCAATGTCCTACCAAATTAATTGTGATTCTGCCATCAATTCGAATAAAGGTTTTGTGACATCAAGACTATGAACATGCACCCAAGACCAGGAACGTGCATCCAAAACCATGAACGTGGATCCAACTTCATTTTTCTTGAATTTTTGGTCAATTCTTATTTGATAGCAACCAGTATTCGGCTGATGACACCTGCTGAAGTATCTATTGACCATACAGCTAAATTGGTGGTCTATAAATGAAAAAAATCTATCTGATAGAACAATTAGTTTTGAAATTTGGTGTGACAGCAGACGTTATCAGACAATTAAATGTCACTATGTTTTACACCAAGTGTTGAGTACTTTTTTTTTTTCTTTTTGAAGATGTGTGTATGGGATTGCTGTGTATATGTGTGAGTGTGTGAGTGTGTACATGTATGTACGAATTCATGCATGTACGTGTGGCTGTATGTATATGATACAACTTACTTAGAAAAGGATGCGTGGCGTTCGATCATATAATAATATAAATAATATAAATAATATATGCATATATACATATATATATGTACATAGGTGTGTGTATGTATGTATGTATGTATGTATGTATGTATGTATGTAGTATGTATGTATGTATGTATGTATGTGTATGTGTGTTTGTGTGTGCGCGAGTGCGTGCATGCATGTATGTATGGATGTATGTATGTTTATATGTATGCGTTTGTATGCATGTATGTGCGTGCGTACGTATGTATGTGTGTGTGTGCGTATGCACCTATATATGTATGTATGTAAGTACGTATATATGTATGTATGCATGTGTGTGTACGCACGTATGTTTTTATGTATGTTTGTCTGCATGTAAGTATGTAAGTATGTATGTATGTATGTATGTATGTATGTATGTATGTATGTAAGTATGTATGTATGTATGTATGTATGTATGTATGTATGTATGTATGTATGTACGTACGTATGTTTTTATGTATATATGTTTGTATGTATGTATGTAAGTATGTATGCATGTGTGTATGTGTGATCCTATGAGTATGTGCTTCTGTGTGCACCGCGCGCGTGTGTATGTGCGCGCGCGCGCAGTGTATGTGTGCGCGTGCCAGAAAGTCAGACAGACATATCACTTCTCTGTTTCACTAATGCCTCTGACGCTAAACAAAGGCCGGAAGTATTATTAGTATAGCCGCTATGAAATATAGCTGCTTGCCATTGTTAGCTTTGATGTAAATCGTCTGAAGAAATGTCATTTTTACAAATTATTTCTAGTTTAATGTGGCCTGGAAAGCAATCGATAATGTCTGTGTCCTGATTTCATTTCTAACAACAATAACAGCAATTATAATTTATTTGCCACGGGAGCATTCGATTTAGATAAAAAAAAAACAAAAAAAAAGAGAGAGAAAGTGAAGAAAGAAAACACGGAGACACGCACGTATAAACACAGTCCTATGTATAATATATATACCACATATATATATGTATATATATATATATCTACATATATATATATATATATATAATATATATATAATATATATATATATATATATTATATATATATGATATATATATACACATACTATATATATATATATATATATATATTATATATATATATATATATTAATATATGTATGTATGTATGTATGTATGTATGTATGTATGTATGTATATATATACATATATATATATATGAATACAGGGCGGAGACTAGAGATTTGAAAACAAAATGTCACGCATATACACACACATATATACATACATGTATACATACATACATTTTTATATGCATACACGCATTCACCTATAGATATACAAACAAGTATATGCATATATATATATAACACACACACACACACACACACACACACACGCATATACAGATAAGCTAACAGAAAGAAATATAAAGCGACAAACGAGTACATTACATACATACATACATACATACATACATACATACATACATACATACATACATACATACATACATACATACATACGTACACGAAAACATACACACACACACGTATTTGTCATACATACAGCTAAGTAGTTAACGATACTCGCGTGCGCGCTCACACCCGTCGCACACACACACACAACCTTAAGCACACGTGAATATACAATTTAGAATGTGGTCTACCTTAATTGAAAGAGAATAGTTAAGAGAAAAAAATCGCTTATATCCTTCATTAATATATGCACAGACATAGTCTAGTACTTAAGATCATTTTGCAACCATGTGATTTCTAGTTCGATTCCACGCTCCTTTAAATAGATACCGGATCTTTTCGGTGTGAACGGCAGTTTTTAACATAATTTCTAGGTAACTAAAAAAATTTAAACTTCGTATACTGGTAGAATGTGTTTAAAAAACATCTTTTTCTCTTGGCTTTATTGAGAAAATTCTATAGTTTGTAAGATATTTGTTGATTTTTTTTTCTTCAATTTCAGCAATTTCGACCAATCACTGACGTCCATTGAGGTAAAAAAACATTCTGTGTCGTATGAATATGTCCCTCGTTTAAGAAACAGATTGGGTTTATTTACATTTGTGAAGAAAAAAAGATACCCTTCCCCCCATCCCCAACCCTAACCCTAACCCTAACTAAACCTAACCCTAAAACAGATTGAAATGCAATAGATCGATACTAGGGTCATAATTATGGGTGACAATTTCATATGACACCGCTAGAAAAAACTGCCGTTCAAACCGAAAAGATCCTAGATACCTTCTACAGTAGCTACATATTTACTGAAACCTTCTTAGGGTAACAGTGTGTGTGTGTGTGTGTGTGTGTGTGTGTGTGTGTGTGTGTGCGTGTATTTTTATATACTGGCATAGTATGGTCTATCGAAATGTAGCTCTTTGTGACAAATAGGAACCTAGCCATTAGATAATTAGATCTCAACAAAGAAGGCATGTCACTGAAATAAGTAGTCTGACATAAAAATATAATGCTGTTTCTGATAAATAATTTTGCTAGAAAGAGCAACCAAACTCTCCCCATCCCCACCGCACCGCGCCCCTTAAAAAGATAAAGGAAGGATGCATTGGTTGTAGATTGAGGTGTATTACGTCTGAAGAGTAAAGAGGGTGGTCAAAGCTAAAGTGGTCAACGAATCTTGATATGGGCTAAACAGCAATAACAAGAACGACAATAACAAATTGTATATCACAAACCAGCGACGGAAGAGCACCTGTGAATGCAAGAGAACCTGTATGCGGTCAATTAATCTTCTAGATACCTGTCGAATCTCACGCCTGCAACATACTTGATAATAGACCCGCTTGATGAGGGCTGACTATCGGCCAAACTTGTATGTCTTACTATATAATTCATTATGGATGAGTTCCGTGATAAATTTGGTAAGGCATAACAAGACTGTCACTACAAGGTCCCGAGAGCTATGCCAACGAAGGGAAACCTTCTGCTAGGGCTTTTCATGTTGGATAGATGAAAGGAAAGAGACCAAAATGGTATTGTTTTGACATTTTGGCACAAGGTCAGTAATTTCTGAGATACCTATGTCTTTACTACCCACAAGGGGCTAAACACAGAGAGGACAAACAAGGACAGACAAAGGGATTAAGTCGATTACATCGACCCCAGTGCTCAACTGATACTTATTTTATCGACCCTGAAAGGATGAAAGGCAAAGTCGACGTCGGCGGAATTTGAACTCAGAGCGTAAAGGCGAACAGAATGCCGTTGAGCATTTTGCCCGGCGTGCTAACGATTCTGCCAGCATACCGCCTTAGACCAGACCAATACTGATCACTTCTTCTCAGAGGTAAAAATGGGTTTGCGTAGGTCCAGCACCTCAATCTAGAAAGAAAAAAAAAGCTAGGTTAAAGAAGCATCGATAATTCAAAACCAACAAGACCTGGAAGAGGGATATCTTCTCTCAGGAAAATATGATGAAGGGGAAAAAGCAGGGATTCAAATGGAGAGGAGCAGAAAATACGGAGTTGAGTGAAGTGGAAAAAAGTTGTCAATAACCTATGCTCGACAGGGTGTGAACGGTTTAAGAAGAATAACAAGACTGCTTTTGGGAGCCAAAAATAGCATTCTTCCCAGAATTCAAGGGTTCTGTGATTATTTTTACGGGTATGGGCTCGGCAGATAGCCAGGGGCCTCTTTAATAGCTCTCCGATGCATCGGCTGAATTTTTTTCAGAAATATTTGATTTTTCTGTTTAGATATATTTTGACACGAGAAATATTCTCTCTCTCTCTCTCTCTCCCCATTCTGGATCACTCAGTCACATCCTACCTCACACACTTAAATTTCTTTTCACCCAGAAGCAGACCTTTTCATTCGGCCTTCACTCAGGACATAAAGATTTGTTGTTAAATTTTTGCTAGAGGGGATGGACAAAGCCTATGACACTTCACAACGCTTCCATGACTAGTGGGAAGGGAATGAGAGAGAGAGAGAGAGAGAGAGAGAGAGAGAGCGAGAGAGAGAGAGAGAGAGAGAGAGAGATCCTGAAACTGGAGACCAAGTCCGAATGCATACAGCAGAATAGACTCCACTAAAGGCACCTAAGGAGCTAGTGTTAAACATGGCAATGGATTAAGTCTAGAACTCACATGCGCTATGGCGGGATTTGAACTAAAAACGCAAGAGCCGGAACAAATACCACAAAGCTTCAGAACCGACGTTCTTAGTCCCTCCAATCCACACCCATGGACTGGTACTGTTTTTATGGCTCCCAAAAGGATGGAAGGCAAAGTTGACCTCGGCGGGATTAGAACTGAGAGTTGGGACAAACACTGCTAGGCTCTCTATCCAACGCTTTGACGATTCCGCCAGTTCGCCGCAAGTACGTGATGAGTACCTTTGATAAAGAAGTTAAGGTCTTGTTTTAATCCATTCCATTCCAAATTTCTATGTCACTCCATGTCATTCTTACTATTCGTTATAGCCAAACAGATTCGGCAAAACTACTTAACCGTTTTTAAAAGAAAAGCAGTAGAACGATCCTCATCATAGACTTGAACGGCTGCTGGATTTTTCCCACGTGTAATCCATGCTGTTTAAGACAAGCGTGTGGAAATTTCAATTTCGTTTCCCACTAGTAGACATTTCCCTTTTCTTATGTCACTAAGACCCTTAGGAAAGAAATGCTCAACGAAAAATCAATGCACAGTAAAAGCAAGCCAACATCTCGGGTAGCCGCATCCTCGACTCGGTTTCGATTTCCGATTATTGTCCTTCCACTTCACTTACATCGCTAATGCTCCTGCAAATAGCATGGACATTACGAAATTCAATTTCCTTTCTTAAATATAGGGTTTTATCAAAAGAATTCAATATTTATCAGACCTTTGGCTATCATAAACGTTTCTCCAAATTCATTTTATTCTCTCCACTCCCCATTTCATCTTTCTTTCTTTCTCTTCTCCCTCTCCCCGTGCTCTCCCATTCCAGCTTTTTCTATCAAATATCCCTTGTTCTAAAAGCGAATGAATTATAAACTGCTAGTTCTGAGACTACATATACAGTTTACATAGAAGCCTCTAAGCGGTCACTCAAATTGCAAGAAATAGCATTCAAATCTACCTCAAATCACACACTTCTAATTTAAACATATTTAAGGAAGGATTCATTGAATAATGTGATTTTGTATGCACACTGATCATAGCTTGAACATCTTTGATCATAAGTCTTTTCGATTAACGCTGACCTGGGGCTAAACAGTAATAACAACATCAAAAACAGAAGCAACAGCAATAATAATATGATACTTCCCATAAATGTAATGCTCTTCTTTCAGGCTTTATCTGATATTATGTACGTATTTACTACTTGTTAAAGTTTTATTTCTCTATCGTTTATCTATACTATAATAATGGTTTCAAATTTTGACACAAGGCCAGCAATTTTGGGGAAGTTGACCTTAGTGCTTGACTGGTACTTGTTTTATCGAGCCCAAAAGGATGAAATGCAAAGGCGGTATTTGAACTTAGAACGTAAACCCAGAAGTCATGCCACTAAATATTTTCTCAGGCGCAACCGCATAATCTAAACTATAATAATCCTTTCCACTATAGGCACAAAGCATGAAGTTTTGTGGGAGGGGCTAGTTGATTACTCGACCCAGTGCTTGACTGGTACTTATTTTATCGATCCCAAAAGAACGAGAGAGATCGATCTCGGCGGAATTTGAACTCAGAATGTAAAGATGGATGAAATGTCGCTAAGCATTTTATCCGGCGCGATAACGATTCTGTCAGCTCGCTGCCTAATCTAAACTATAATAAGAATTAATTTTTTTTTAAATGTTGTCGGATCTTAAACATGCTAACCAAATTTACTGGATAGCTATAGGGGTCTCATCTCGGTCAAGGTTGACCATACTGCTGAAAATTTATGAGCTGGCTCTTACAAAATATTTTGTAAAAAACAAACTGGAAGACTATGGATGCAAGCCTTTCATCTTCAAGCTACCAGTGTTTATTTAAGAGTAAGGTTGCCAACTTATTCCGATGCAGTTTGGCACTATTGTGGTCGCATAAGTTACTGTTATTCAGTGAGGTAGCTAGAGTGTGTGCTGTCAAGAGTAGCCTTTGATTTTGTCTCCTCTGCAGAATGTAATAAGCCTATATAGGCTTATACAGCAGATTCAAAAGTTCCGTCCTCATAAAAGCGTCGCACGGGGTAGACTGCCCTTCGCTTCATCCCAGCAATGCTCAAGTACTGCAAGGTATCTTGCCCAACTTTCCAACGGTTCCAACAATCACCTTTCTGGACAGGTGCTTTTCTTTTTTACTGATATCGAAAGCATGAAAGACAAAGTTGACCCCGGTTTGATTTGAACTCAGAGCGCTGAGAGACGGAACAAGTATCACGAGTTATTCCACTCAACGACAGCTCAACCTGCTCGCTGCTATTAATCCGGAAACACTCTGTTTTATAAACATTCCAACTTATATAAGCACTGTAAACTCCATGAAAATGAAAATATATATCTTGTCTTGATTTTTCTCGCTAATACTATTTTGCTCATCATAAATTTGTGACATGTATGAATTGTAAAACCATATTTATAACATCTTCGTTGATGTTTAGCTTCAGATTAGTCCTAATCGAGCAGATATATGAGTAAAGGCTCTCAAGCCAAGACACCACTATATACTTTTTATCATGAATAGTCCATCGAGAACTACATTGTCCAATCCATTCTTCTATTTTTAAGACGGTGGCGGTATATAAGATTGATTTCACCGCAGCTTGAGCAACTACGAAGTCGTTCTCTCAATGTTCCATGTAGGCTATGAACTTCTAATATGTGTTATAATTTCGTCTCTATTGATAAATACCATCTCTTTACACAACCACAAGGCTTAAATTTAGGCTGATGTTTACTCCTTTCTGGTTTTCACAAATCTCCCTGACATATCATGCCGAAAACCTCAAGATATGAGTCATCTTTTATTGCTACTTTTTTCTTTGGAATTTCATGGATTTCAGTTTTTACCTTCTGCTTCCACTTTACTTATGCTGTCTGCTTATTTTTGTCTAAGAAATTGACTGTGATCAAACCTACAGAGGAATGGACTCAACCAGGTTTACATATATATATATATATATATATATATATATATATATATATATATATATATATATATATTAAAAATGGCCGTGTGTCACGACGGCAGCCCTACAACTCAAGTTGAGGACACAAATCTTTGCCGATATGTAAAGACACTCAGGTCAGTCATACTATCTGTTGCCAATTTTTAAAGATTTTCTATGGCTTACTCAGAAAGAGAAGAGAAGAACCCATGATAATTTTCAAAGTTTCCTTATCTTAAGATACTGGATTCATTTTTCTATCATGGAAAAGAAGACTTAATTGAAATATTTTCTTGCACAAGCAGTCAAGTTATAGCGTGATCTTTAATCGTTCCAACAATATCGTTAATTTTCATTTTGCTAGCCATCTAATTAAAAATATCCTTTTCCTCCTCTCTGATGCTTTTTGAAAATTTCGGTCCGGAAATTTATTTAACTCTCCGAAAACTTTATGTAGTTTTCATATTTTATATAGTTATTGTCTAATATAATATGATATATTAAGTATTGGAAAGCAATCATCTCTTTTATCATCTTCAATGTCTTTCCCAATCAATTAATATCAATATAGTTTTCGTATAACCATATATCTATCAACCGGGGAGTTGCTCTCCACCGACACGCACCAGCGGTTTTTTCATGAGAAATTCAACGAAAGCAATCTTGTTGACTTGACATCAACAAAGCTTTCAAGTGTGTCTAACGCGAGAGCCTCTAAGTAAAGCTACTCATATATGGCTTCCATCCGTCTCTTATCTCGTGGATCGGAAGTTTCCCATTAAACAGCTTCCATCGCAGCAAGTGCTCACGTGGCTCGCTCACTCCAACACACACTCTATCAATTCTACTGCGCTTAGGGTTTAGGTTAGGTTACTTCCACTCTTCTTCCTGAATATTGAATAACATTCTCAATGTCAATTCTGACAGCATTCACTCCTACATATATACAATACCACTCTTACCACTTTCCTTGGCTGCTCTATCACATAATTGTATGTTATCCACATCCAATCAAGACACCGCACTCCAGATTTCCAATTTCCATGGAAAGAGACTTTTTAAACGTCCTCCATTGAGAACCTGGTAACTAATTCTTCTTTAACATCACTAAAGTACAATCATTATGCAATGAAGGGATTTACTTTGTATCTCATTTTCCTGCAGATGATACCGATACAAGCGAAATTTTCATAGACGCTATAAAAGACAGACCTTACAACAGATGTATACATCAACACACACACACACAAACACACACACAACACACACACACACAAACACACACACACACACACACACACACACACATCAATTAATCACACTCATATGCTCGATCAATCAATCAACTGGGTTCGGCAGAGTCCTTTACTCGCCATTCACGATCTCATTAGTGACACGATCACTCCACTACAGGTCTGTTTTCGATCAGATTGATTGATTGACCGAAAGATTAATCAAACAATCGACTAGTTAATTAATTAAATAGATGACTAATTGACTAAAAACTAGCAAAGAAGTGAGACAACCTTCGTAAAGGTAGTTATTATAACAATAGGAACACAACAGAAACACACACATACGGATGTATACACACACACATACATACACATACAAACCCATTTGTATATATATATTGCTGGTTCTTCGACTTGCATCCTTGGGGTTTTGAATTCAGTGCCACTGCAAAAGCTCCGGATCAACCAATGTTTTGTGAGTGAATTGGTTGACAGAGACTGCGTGGAAGCTGGTCGTATCTCTGTGCGTGTATGTGTTTGTGTGTGTGTGTGCGCGCGCGTGTGTGTGTGTGTATACACACACACACATACACACATATGAGTGTGACAGTATGTTTGACTTTGTGCCTGTTTGCGCCACCTCCCCCGCTTGACAAGTGGTGTTGGTTTGTTTACATCCCCGTAACTTAACAGTCCTGCAAAAGTGATCGATAGAATAAATACCGGATTTCAAAACAAGTTCTGGGGGTCGATTTGTCTGTCTAAGGCCCTTCAAGGCATCGCCTCAACATAGCAGTAGTTCAACGACTGAAACAAATAAAAGATAAAATATATACAGGAGTGGCTGTGTGGTAAGTAGCTTGCTTACCAACAACATGGTTCCGGGTTCAGTCCCACAGCGTGGCACCTTGGGCAAGTGTTTTCTACTCTAGCTTCGGACAGACCAAAGCCTTGTGAGTGGATTTGGTAGACGGAAACTGAAAGAAGCCCGTCGTATATATATATATATATATATATATATATATATATATATATATATATATATATATATACATACATGTATATATATATATATGTGTGTGTGTATGTGCATGTGTGTGTGTATGTGCGTGTGTGCGTGTGTGTGTATGTGTGTGTGTGTGTGTGTGTGTGTTTTCCTCCTCAACATGGCTTGACAACCGATGCTGGTTTGTTTACGTCACCGTAATTTAGCAGTTCGGCAAAACAGACCGATAGAAAAAGTATTAGGCTTACAGAGAATAAGCTCAGGGGTTGATTTGCTCGACTAAAGGCGGTGCTCCAGCATAGCCGCAGTCAAATGATTGAAACAAGTAAAAAAATAAAAGAATAGATGTATTCATATATGTACGTTTATATGTATGTATGTATGTATGTATGTATGTATGTATGTATGTATGTATGTATGTATGTATGTATGTAGGTAGGTATACGTATGTATGTTTGTATGTATGTATGTATGCATGTATGTTTGTATGTACGTATGTATGTATGTATGTTTGTATGTATGTATGTATGCATGTATGTATGTATGTATGTATGTATGTATGTAGGTATGTATGTTTATATGTATGTATGTATGTATGCATGTATGTATGTATGTATGTATGTATGTATGTATGTATGTATGTATGTATGTATGTATGTATGTATGTAGGTATATGTATGTATGTATGTATGTATGTATGTATGTATGTATGTATGTATGTATGTATGCATGCATGTATGTATGTATGTAGGTATACGTATGCATGTATGTATGTATATACATACATACATACATACATACATACATACATACATACATACATACATTCGTACACACATATATATATATAGGTTAACATCAGGGGGAGTATAACGGAAGGTGTCATGCATATATTACATAAAAGCAGAGGGAGGATAACGAGAAGGGCCATAAACATATTACTTAACAGCGAAGGAAATATAACGAAAGCATGACAAATTGGAATGCTTGCTATATAAGATAGAAAATACTGTTATGCAATCTCTCTGTTTTGGAAAGTGAAAGACTACATGGAACCGGGGAGGGGAATGTCAAGAAGAGATGGAAATCGTTGCCCTATGTCTTAAAATGTTGGGCTTAGATATAGTTTGACTACATTAGCTTTTCCGAAGCAAGTCTGACCTGGAGCTAAATAAACAATAGTTTGTGAATAATAAATTCATTTTGTATTGCTTGAAAATGAAAATTTTAGTTGTGATATTATGTGGTGTTCATAATTTTTCGAATATAATTTGCACTGTAAGTAAAAACGGGTTTCCAATTAGTAAATCGTGGCAATTACCGGTTCGTCATGAAGTTACCGGCGATCAGATTTTATTATTATTCAAAATAGTACAAACGCAAACATATTATTGATAGCATATAGCACAAACGTAAATACTTACAAAAATACACAGATACATATACATACATACATACATACATTCTTTCATACATACATACATACATACATACATACATACATACATACATGCGTACGTACATACGTACATTCTTTCATACATACATACATGCGTACGTACATACATACATTCTTTCATACATACATACATGCGTACGTACATACGTACATTCTTTCATACATAAATACATGCGTACGTACGTACATACACACACTCACTTCCGGGATGACTCATCGTAGCTTCACTCACACTCCCAATCTCCCACCCTCCCATTCACTCTACTTACACTACATCGCCACCAATCTTTCTCCACTTCTCCTCATCTTTACTATTCTTTACTATTCCTTCTCCTTTCCTATTTTCTCTCTCTCTCTACATCTTTCTTCCTTTCCTCATCATGTCTTTTTTTCTCTCATTTCTTTCGTTATTTTTATATATTTTTTTTCCGTCTGACTTCTTGTCTCTTTGTCGTCTGTCATCTTATCCTTTCTATTTCTCCTTTCTTCGTTCACTCCAAGTTATTTCCTTCCGATTTCTTCTTTCTTCTCTCCCTTTTCTCAAAATCTCTTCTGTCTTTCCATGTAAATTTTTCGAGTGATTTTGCATTCTTTCTCTACTTTCCTTTCTTAGATAAGCTTTTCTTTGTTTCTCTCCAGCTTTCTTTCTCACTTCCTTCCTTCCTTCCTTCCTTCCTTCCTTCCTTCCTTCCTTCTTTTCTTTCTTTCTTTCTTTCTTTCTTTTCTTTCTTTCTTTTTTCTTTTTCTTTCCTCCTTTCTTTCGTTCTTTCTTTCTTTCTGTCTACATCTTTCTTTCTTTCTTTCTTTCTTTCTACATTTTTCTTTCTTTCTTTCTTTCTTCTTTCTTTCTGTCTACATCTTTCTTTCTTTCTACATTTTTCTTTCTTTCTTTCTTTCTGTCTACATCTTCCTTTCTTTCTTTCTTTCTGTCTACATCTTCCTTTCTTTCTTTCTTTCTGTCTACATCTTTCTTTCTTTCTTTCTTTCTTTCTACATTTTTCTTTCTTTCTTTCTTTCTTTCTTTCTTCCTTTCTTTCTGTCTACATCTTTCTTTCTTTCTTTCTTCTTTCTTTCTTTCTTTCTTTCTTTCTTTCTACATCTTTCTTTCTTTCTTCTTTCCTTCTTTCTTTTTTCATTCTTTCTTTCTTTCTTTCTTTCTTTCTTTCTTTCTTTCTTTCTTTCTTTCTTTCGTTCATTCATTTATTCTTTCTTCTTTCTTTCTTTCTTTCTTTCTTTCTTTTTTCATTACTATATTTGTTTTTAAACTTTCATTCTCTCGTTGTTCTTTTTCTCGTTGTTCTTTTTCTTTTCCTTTCTTTTATTTCATCGTTCTTCTCTCTGCCAACCCGTTTGTCTTGCTTACATGTATATTTACTCATTTATTAATTTTTTCTTTGTCAGTTCTTTCTTTTAAACTATTTTACTAGTTTTTCTTACCAACCTTTGTTTAAAACAACTTTTTTCTTGTATTGCGGTCTGTAAAATTTAGTGAACTTCATCATTCTCCTTTTGTCAGTCCAACTTATTACCAATATACTATAGGCACTTATGCACCATCAAAACTCTCCTCCTCCACATCTTCCTCCTCCCCTCCTCCCCTCCTCCCCATCTTCCTCCCCCTCCTCCCCATCTTCCTCCTCCTCCTCCTCCCCATCTTCCTCCTCTCCTCCCCCTTCCTCTCCTCCTCCTCCTCTTCATATCCTCCTCCCTATCCCTCCAATCTCCTCTCCTCCTCCTCCTCCTCCTCCTCCTCCTCCTCGTCGTCGTCGTCATTGTTATCGCTATTATTATTTGGTAAGATTATTCGCCGGTACTTTGCTTTTCATGTTTCAGAATATAAAATGACGTAGTTAAATACAACGAAGCAGTTTCACCTCCGTCCTACCGATTCTGTCACCTATTGCCTTCCTTTTACTTCAGCAATAGGGAAATTCAAAATCGCAAAAGTCCTAGGACCAGACTAAATCACAGACATACATCCAATCACCAAATCGTGTTGGGTCGGAAGGAATCGCTGTACTTCCCAAAACATGCAACTGCTTGACCTAACACAGCCAATCCCTAAAATTTGGTAACTAGGCAAACCAGCAGAATTCTAAAGCCCAGCAAAACATCCAAATAGTTTCACACAGAACCGCCACCCATCTTTGTACGTCTGCAACCTACAGCCTTGATATTATGAAGCCATAGTTTTCCTTCTCTAAATCAGAAACGGGCTCAGACAACTACACTCAGCCACAATTTCATCAACGAACTTTACATAAAGATGACGGCTGCATCAACAAAACCCTCCTGCTAGTCTAGCAATCAACGTGAGCAAAAATTTGAAATCAACACTCCGGCTATACTTTTATACTTAAAATATATTATTTTCTTCTTAAGAAGCAAAACACAAAACGCTGGTTTGTAAACTATCTTGCCAGTACTAAGTCGATGTAAGAGAAAGTTTAAAATTATACAAATGGAACACTACAAGGATTCGTCGTCGCACCCACATTCATAAAATTATATTCACACGATCCTCACCACATTTCCTCAAAATATACGCACAGTCTCATGCACAGATAGCATTACTCTAATATCGTTCTCTAGTCACAGTTACTCACCTGCTCTAACCTTGTAGCAATCTCAAGGGAACTTTCACCAAACAACAGACGTAACGCAGTGTAATCTTTCCTCTTATCGGTAATACAAGAAAACATAAATTACCGCCAAGCATCACACTCAAGAACATAAACATGCTACATTTACAGAAAACTAGGAATTGCATGCAACGCTTGCATAATATTGAAAGTACATACAGAAAGCAGAAAGAAGCACAGCATTCTTAGATCGCACACCTACTCTGCATTTGTCCAACAGAAGAAGCAACAACGTCACTTTTATATATATATATATATATATATATATATACTCTTTTACTCTTTTACTTGTTTCAGTCATTTGACTGCGGCCATGCTGGAGCACCGCCTTTAGTCGAGCAAATCGACCCCGGGACTTATTCTTTGTAAGCCCAGTACTTATTCTATCGGTTTCTTTTGCCGAACCGCTAAGTGACGGGGACGTAAACACACCAGCATCGGTTGTCAAGCAATGCTAGGGGGACAAACACAGACACAAAAACACATACACATACACTTATATATATATATATACATATATACGACAGGCTTCTTTCAGTTTCCGTCTACCAAATCCACTCACAAGGCATTGGTCGGCCCGGGGCTATAGCAGAAGACACTTGCCCAAGATGCCACGCAGTGGGACTGAACCCTGAACCATGTGGTTGGTTAGCAAGCTACTTACCACACAGCCACTATTCAATATATATATATATATTCAAAATGTGACCGGGTGTGTACCGTTGACGATTTTTTTTTCCTCCGTCTTCCCTTCTCTGGATCTTTCCTTTTCCTATGTTTCTGACGAAAAGCTCCGCTCGAAACGTTAAACCCTCCTTCTTTCCTGAGCGTCCAATAATACTATACTTGTTCCACGTCCTCGCGTTGTTGTGTTTTCTCTTTGTGTTTTCATGTTTGGATTAACTATATATATATATATATATATATATATATATACACAAACAATATATCTGATACATCATGGATTATACTAAACTGCTCCCAGTTTCTACAAAGCATTACTCTATAAACTACAAGGAACAGAAAACAGCGCATCACACCAAATACATTTATAGACCAGTTCGTATAGTACTGCCAGCCGTCACGAGTGAGCGAATATGACATGGTAACATTTACTGTGCTTTTGTTGATTATTTTAGGTACCTATGTTGTCATAAGCAGACATAGACATCCATTCGGCTCTCTTACTCTTGTCCATCGGAATATCCAGGATGTCACAGCTGGATGGAGAGATTTCTGCTCCAGCTGGTGTTCATTACAGTTGAGTAGACTGAAGCAGCGTGAATTGAAGTGCCTTGCTGAAGAACACAATACGCCACCTGGTCAAGGAAGTGAGCCTAGGACCTAACCACTCTCACCTTCATTTCGTTTTTATAATGAAATGAAAATAAAAAAGGTGAAAGATCATCTGGGTATGTGAGGGGTATCATTGTCGCGCTAACTTGAGTTTTATCATGTACCTCCAGAACGACAGGCTTTCAGTAAAGACCATGTTGGCAGCTTTGAATGTTCATGAGATTTTACTTCGGATGATGTAGAACGTTATATGGATCAGGTGACACCCCAAATATTCATAAACATTTCTAGGTGCATCAGGATCTCGTACGAAAAGTGGAAGACGGTTGGAATTGTAGAGTGCTGAGGTCAACCTTATTTCACTCTTGGGGTAGAAAATTACTTGAATTAGTTAGAGTGGTTGTAGCAAAAAAAAAAAAAAAAGAACAAAAATCCGCCGATGATGTTTCAAACCTGCGAATAGTTTATAAAACTAATGATTAAAAAAAGGCAATATAAAACTTTAAACTGACAGGTTTTATAGTGCATTCATTAATAGTCCAACTTCTAATGTCACAAAAATAACGATAAAGTTGAAAATGCTAATTTAAACGAGAAAAAAATATTAAGGACTGCCTCGACAGTATTTGTTTTATTTTTTTACTAGCATTGAAGCAAAAGGGAATTCTTTGCTATGAAGTAGCTCCAGGATCAAGCGAAAATTTGATTGATATATGTCGAGAGAATCTGCCGCTTTGCCAAAAGAATTTATCCAGCAAGCGACAAAAACGACTGTGTTATCTTTCAATGTTGCGAATAACAAGGAGCGCTTCCACATGTCCTCGAAAGAGGAGTCACAGATATCCTTTGACAAGTGTCAGTTTTCGATTGGAAGAACAATGCTTTCACTTGAAAGTGTGTGTGTTGGTTTTTAGGTTCGAGAATAAAGCAGAGGGTGTGCACCACATGCTTGGTCAGACTTGGTGCCGCAGACGTATAAACAATGAAATACATGGATCCCGGTGGGTGGTGACGGTACCCTTGGCTTGCTATCTCCTTTGCGGTTTGCATAAACTTGTTGGACATGATAACTCTTTGAAGACCAGACGGTTCCTGGAGGTATCTTCTTCTCCAGCACAGAATCGGCCAGAGGGTATCAGCAGCAGTTCCACCACATGGCCTTGAACGATAGAAAAGAGACGGGTCATAGAGAAAGGTGGGAATTTATCAGAGACAGTAAGAAAGAAAGAAAGCATGAACCCTGACTATAATCAAGTCAAAGGCTGGAAGTGACGATACTTCTAGAACTCCTGATATATAGAATGATAAGGATAGATAATCAAAGCCTATTTGAATTGATGACCCTCAAAGGAAAAAAACAAATTTGTACTAATTTTAAAGGCCGTAGTGTGTCATTTGAGTGTGTTTTGGCTGCTATTTCTCGACGCTTGGTCTGCCATATAGAACCTCCTTTTGCAGCTGTTGTTTAACGCTTGGTTATCTCTGACCGAGCAAATCTATGACCAAAATGTGTTTAAAAAATAAATTAGGTAACTTTGAAGATTATTTCTGATTTCTATCCTGAAAAATACATGATATTATTTCATAGTTGACCATTTTCTTCTTTCCCTCTCTCTGCCATCAAGATCTGAAAAAAATTACTTAAATACACGGCTTGAATGTAATATAATTAATTAATTGTCCATCTGTTGTTCTATTACTCTACCATGACGGCATACAATATACAGAAACAGGCTGTCTAAAGATATAGAGCAAATATGAAATATTAAATATCAAATGTTTAAACAATATAACGTCTTGAGTTACTTGCTTTTAACGATAATTTGAAGAAGAAAAAAAGAATTTTCCCATTTTTAATGATAATTTAATGATAATTTGAAGAAAAAAAGAATTTTCCCATTTTTTCTCATTTGCACGAAAAAGACATATCTGATAATTATAAAATTAGAATTAAAAATATGTCAACCACTTACAGTGATAAGTTTTCATTCGCACATGGTTTATTCATGGACGTTGGTCTTAAAGCAATATATGAAAACCACGTGTACGTACCTAATTCACCTTTTGGGTAGTGCATGTTCGAAATATAGCTGATATTGTTTAACTTTAATTTAAAGAAAACCGGAAGGAAATGCTGCACCCTGTTAGTGAAACATTGATATTGATGTAGTGATCTAGACCATGTCTAACTGTTTGATAAGGTCTACAATAATTCCAATGTACGCCATGCTTTCGGGTGCACAAGCAATATGTGTTAGTCGCTTGCACACACACACACACACACATACACACACACATCTATACTTGTGTGTATGTATGTATGTATATATGTATGTATGTATTATGTATGTATGTATGTATGTATATATGTATGTATGTATGTATGTATGTATGTATGTATGTATGTATGTATGTATATATGTATGTATGTATGAATGTATGTATGTTTATGTTGGGCAAATACATTCGTTGTTTATAGAGTACGATTGGCTTTCTGTAATGCATTTTTGTCGCTTTAAAAAAGCCTGTGTCAGAGGTATCGCTGCATATTTAGCATCTCTATTATATATTGCATATTATGGCTGGCCGAAATCGAGAAAGGCAAAACACTCAACAAAAAATTCCATGATGGAATAAAAGCATATGTCAACAGGGATAGTAAGCTCTGTGAACACCTGCTACAAGAAGCGCCCATCGTTGCTATATCTGTCATAAAGTGTAAGAGTGAAAAGCCATGTTCATACTGCTCATGTTTAAGAGGATAATCACGCGATGGCATCGCTCAAAATCAAATTACAGCCATCGCGTACGTACGTATGTATGTATGTATGTATGTATGTATGTATGTATGTATGTATGTATGTATGTATGTATGTATGTATGTACGTATGTATGTATGCATGTATGAATGTATGTATGTATGTATGTACGTACGTACGTACGTATGTATGTACGTATGTATGCATGTATGTATGTATGTATGTATGTATGTACGTACGTACGTATGTATGTATGTATGTATGTATGTATGTATGTATGTATTGTATGTATGTATGCATGTATGTATGTATGTATGTATGTATGTATGTACGTATGTATGTATGCATGTATGTATGTATGTATGTATGTATGTATGTATGTATGTACGTATGTATGCATGTATGTATGTATGTATGTATGTATGTATGTATGTATGTATGTATGTATGTATGTATGTTTGTATGTATGTATGAATATATGCATGCATGCTCTCTACTATTTTAAGTTTTTGAAGTCTTCTGATAATGAAGGAGCAGTTTTCTAACAAAGCCCCATGAATGGAATGTTGATAACAGAAAAAAAAAAGATAAGTCGCATGTTAAACCTGAGAAAAGTCTCGCATATTTCTACTGTTCCATTTACAAATTGTATTTGTAATCTGCGTATTAGCTGGTTGATTTCTTTTTCTGAAAACACTAGCTTTTCCGGATTGTCATTTAGGCATTTACTTACTAAATCAAATGCACTTTTGTTTATTGATATAGACGTAAATTTATAATCTCTCTTTACTCTCTTTTACTCTTTTATTTGTTTCAGTCATTTGACTGTGGCCATGCTGGAGCACCGCTTTTAGTCGAGCAAATCGACCCCGGGACTTATTCTTTTATAACCCAGTACTTATTCTATCGGTCTCTTTGCCGAACCGCTAAGTAACGGGGACATAAACACACCAGCATCGGTTGTCAAGCAATGCTAGGGGGACAAGCACAGACACACAAACACACACACACGCATATATATATATATATACATATATACGACGGGCTTCTTTCAGTTTCCATCTACCAAATCCACTCACAAGGCATTGGTCGGCCCGAGGCTATAGTAGAAGACACTTGCCCAAGATGCCACGCAGTGGGACAGAACCCGGAACCATGTGGTTGGTTAGCAAGCTACTTACCACACAACCACTCCTGCGCCTATAATATGTGCATAAAAGCTGAAAGTTTCGAAGCGGTGTGTCCGTAGTTATCCTCTTTCTTTTTGATTTTCGAAGTTATTCACATTAGCAGAGCAGCTGACTTCTATCGCGGTTACACAAATTTTCTTAGCAGTCCCGAACAATTATACCTGGCCTCCTATGTTTGCTCTTGGTAGAAAAAGTTTTGATGGAAATGTTCCACCAATATTTCTTGTGCAGATGTTTATGTATAATAGGCGCAGGAGTGGCTGTGTGGTAAGTAGCTTGCTAACAAGCCACATGGTTCCGGGTTCAGTCCCACTGCGTGGCATCTTGGGCAAGTGTCTTCTGCTAATACCCCGGGCCGACCAATGCCTTGTGAGTGGATTTGGTAGACGGAAACTGAAAGAAGCCTGTCGTATATATATATATATATATGTATATGTATGTATGTGCATGTGTTTGTGTGTCTGTGTTTGTACCCCTAGCATTGTTTGACAACCGATGCTGGTGTGTTTACGTTCTCGTCACTTAGCCGTTTGGCAAAAGAGACCGATAGAATAAGTACTGGGCTTACAAAGAATAAGTCCCGGGGTCGATTTGCTCGACTAAAGGCGGTGTTCCAGCATGGCCGCAGTCAAATGACTGAAACATGTAAAAGAGTAAAAGAATATATATTCAATAACAGGATTATTCTCTATATCTATTCCTTGACAGTCCTTCTAACCGGATGGCATTGTACATTTCTAACAAAGTCTCACCGCATTGGGAAGTAGCATTTTGATCGCATGTGTGATGTTTTCCATAAAAATATGACATAATTTACACTTCATTTGCATTTCGGGGCATCGAGGGCTTCATTATTCTTTTAGGTTTATAGTAATATCCTGGTGCTGCATGGAAAATATAGAGCCTCTGGAGTGTGATGAAATGTAGCGGTCACCTGTCCCAAAAAGTTTTGTATGTATGCATATATATATATCTTCGTTTTTTCGTTTTTCTTGTTTCAGCTCAGAGCTGCGGCCATGCTGATGCACCGCCGCTTTGTGCTACGCTGTTATTACGAAGAGCCTCCTCTAATATGTGGCACTTGGTGAAGAATGGAGTTTGATATAGCTACACTCATTTGCACCTCTTGCCGTGAGGTAGGTTCATCTGGGACTCTCGACAGGAAGATGTCCAGCTTTGATTTAAAAACCGCTACATCTACTTTGTGCAAGTTCCTCAGACTCTTTGGGAGAATATTAAAATATATGTTCTATATATATGTGATATATATATATATATATATATAGTGAAGGCGCGAGGCTTAGTGGTTAGGGCATTCGGCTCACGATCGTAAGGTCGTGAGTTCGATTCCAAGCGACGCGTTGTGTCCTTGAGCAAGACACTTTATTTCATGTTGCTTCAGTCCACTCAGCTGGCAAAAATGAGTTGTACCTGTATTTCAAAGGGCCGGTCTTGTTACACTGTGTGTCACGCTGAATCTCCCTGAGAACTACGTTAGGGGTACACGTGTTTGTGGAGTGCTCAGCCACTTGCACGTTAATTTCACGAGCAGGCTGTTCTGTTGATCGTATCAGCTGGGACCCTCGTCGTCGTAACCGACGGAGTGCTCCTTATATATATATATATATATATATATTTACTGTTGTGTCTGGGGAGAGTCCTTTTCTTTTTGTGTCTTATAATTTAACACACTCACTGGTAGAATTTCCAATTATTTCTTATTTTTATTTTCCTAAAATTTTCGTTGCGTCTTGCGACCTTTTCAATAGTCTATTGAAAAGGTTAAATTATAAAGCACCAAAAGAAAATGACTCTCGCCAGACACAACAGAATATGCTTCAACACACGAATTCATATAAAGAATCTTGCAAACTAAGTCCCCAAACGAAATCTCTCTATATATAAACGGCAGTTTGTCTGTCTGTGTGTCTGTGTGTCTGTCAGGTTGTACCCTCACCCTGACCACGGCTTTCAACCGATTCTGATGAAACTTGACACACACATAACCCAATGTCACAATTCAAAACTAACGCAGCGAAAATTTTGAAAAGTTCCCCCAGTTCTGAAAAAATCGATAAATTCGACGTGGGGTCGAGAATCAGAAACACAAACCACAGACTGTCTAGGGGACGCAACTCGACCTTTTTAACTCTCAACTCCATCAATATCCAGCTACTTGAAGCTATTCCTGATGATGTCCACGTCTACAAATCTATTGATAGGACAGCAGACCCAGCCGAGCTTGCCGATTATCCTGTTGAATTCCTGAATTCACTTGAACCGCCAGGCCTGCCGCCACACATCCTGAAGTTAAAAGTCGGTGCGCCCATTATGCTCATCACGAATTTGGTTCCACCTAAAGAGTGCAACGGCACACGTCTGGTTGTGAAACATTTGCCACCACATTTAATAACGGCCACAATACTTACCGGTTGTGGGAAGGGAGAGGACGTCTTCATTCCACGCATGCACCTTCAACCGTCGGGCGCTGACCTACCAATCCACTTCAGGCGTTCTCAGTTTCCTGTTAAACTCTGCTTCGCAATGTCCATCATTAAATCCCAAGGCCAAACGCTACAAGTCGCTGGGTTATATTTGGGCGAACAGTGCTTCGCCCACGGTCAACTCTACGTGGGCTGTTCACGCGTTGGGAGGCGCAATGATGTTTTCATGTTTTCGCCTAAAGGGACAGCTAGGAACATCGTATACACAGAAGTATTCGAGTGAAGAGAAGACATTGCAACCTACACATGCGCCTTCGTTCCCTAGAGGAAAGAACTAGATTGGGATTAGTCGTTGCCTACTAGGGACTCTTATATACCCGGCAACGCCGGGCTATGCTGCTAGTATATATATATATATATATATATATATATATATATATATATATATTATATCGTGTCATAAACGACAAATGAGGGTACCGGAATTCCCTGCAGAATATGCTATGCAAATGATTTGTTGATAGGGGTCAAACGTTTGTCCTGTACATTACCTAACTCCGTCAACCAAATCGACATTGCCTGTACAGATGTGCGGTGTACCATATTTCAGATGTCGAAGTGATCCAGTAGTAACGTGAGAGGAAATGCTTTGCTCAAGAATATAACGCATGACCTGATCAAGGAATTAATCCCACATCACAATTACGAGAGTAGCATCATAACCTGTATCTTCACTTTAATATATACTAGCAGAGATACCCGGCGTTGCCCGGCGTTGCCCGGCGTTGCCCGGCGTTGCCCGGCGTTGCCCGGTTACATTTAATTGAAGAATTAGACTTTTTTGTTATATCTTCTGTAATGAACTGGAATATCTATGCTTCGAATTTCATCAAAATTGCAGATGAGGGTTATTTCCCTCTTTACACACCCTAAAAAAATTGTAATCGTGCCACATGTATCCAAGACACTTTTCGAAGGTGCTTTCCTCCATGTGTTCAAATCTTCTTTTTTCTCTACATTGTATACTTAATTTAATTTTTTATTATCCATTTGGACTATTCCATTTCTGCACGCTAATTTTATTTTTAATTTATTCCCATTCATGTGAAACCACTTATTCAAGTTCAAGTCATTGATGCAATTTTATACCAATTGCTATTTTTACTTTTGTTATGTTAGAATTATATTATACTTTAGTTTGATTTTAATTATTACTTATTACATATAATTCAATTGTTATTATTATTTTTATTGTTAAAGTGAAAGCATCTGACATAAAATAGAGAAATGTTTTTGTTTCACTTTTAACACGTAATACTGAAATAGTGGAGAAGATATGATATTGCCATGGGCTCGCTCTAGGCAAGAAGTTGAACATTTTTTCCCATGAAACTACATGGACCCTAAGTAAGGCATGTGTAAAATTTGAATGAAATTGGTTGTGTAGTTCTCAAGTTTTAGGGAAACACACAGACAGACAGACACACATTCTCAGTTTTATATATAGAGAGAGATATACATGTGTGTGTGTGTGTGTGTGTGTGTGTGGTGTGTGTGTGTGTGTGTGTGTGTGTGCGCGTGCGATAGTGCGTGTGTAAGACAAAGAATGAAGAATTAAATTCTTATATAACTTTATTCATTTACGGACGTTTCGAATGGCTTGAGGAACAGTTTCCACACTATACAATGACTTGTATGCACAAATCATTCAGTAATTTAACTGATTAATCAATTGTTTAACGGAACGGTTATCCTCCAATCATTCTCATCAGTGCTTGAAATTTATTATGGTTAAATTTTCGGATTCTGCTACAAACAAAGCTTTTCGGAAGTGGGTTTGCAGATCACACACATTTCAAGTTATCTTTCTTAATCCATTGCATGTTTGCCCAACTTACAGTCCTGGGAGATCAACGTGTCGTTTAGTGTTGGAGTATGTTAGCCCGTGAGAATGTAGGTTTGAGAAGATTACTCATATCAAACAGCTTTACTCGCTGGCCAGTCTTTAGTAGATGAGTATTTAAAGTAGCTAGAAAGGGTGTGAAAGAAAGTCAACTGGATGCATAATAACTGTATGCAGAATTTATAAGTACCCACCTCTCTGTTTCGTCCGAGATAAATCAAGTTTAACACAGTTAAAGTGTATTTAAACTGAATAAGGCTAAGTGCAATAGCTAAGGATAAGATTAAAGATGAAAAATTAGTAAAAGAGTATTTGGTATATTTCATAGAAGGTGAATGAAGGAAGAGAAGGAATCTCTAATAAGATATTGATTTTATTTATACAATGGTTAGTAAATTATGCGGGGTTTTTGTGTGAACATTTTAAAAATGCTTTGTTTAAATAAGTGAGACAAGCGAAATAATAACTCGTTACATTGTTAATTAGGTTGGATTTATAATTGAGTAATTAAAGTGTCTTTACTGACAACAAATTACAGCTTTCACCGCCCACTCTATAAAGAAGGACACTACTTCTAATGGACTACGAAAGAGAATGGTCTATAATCCTCCCTATGAGCTTGGCTAGCGACTTGCAATTTATTTTCTTATGTATTTAATAGTGAATGTGGTTATATGGTCTTGGATTTCATTTCGGAAGATCCTATGTAATAACAGACATTATCAGGTGCTTTGACCACGCATATATATATATATATATCTTTCCTAAGGCACAAGTTACCTACGAGGCATTTGTTGCAATTCCTAAGTCATCCATTCTATTATGTTTGCAGTCGTAGGAGGCCATATTATTTATTCTATAAGTGCTATTGTTATTACTCAGAAGAGATACTAAAATATTATTATCCCCATTATCAACACCTGTTAAAGGTAGACCCATATTGGCTTATGCACTCTGAATAAAGACACTACGTTCATTCTTTCTGAAGGAGTTGAGTTTTCTAAAGTTAATAGCTGCTATAATAGTCGTAGGAGTGGCTGTGTGGTAAGTAGCTTGCTTACCAACCGCATAGTTCCGGGTTCAGTCCCACTGCGTGGCACCTTTGGCAAGTGTCTTCTACTATAGCCTCGGGCCGACCAAAGCCTTGTGAGTGGATTTGGTAGACGGAAACTGAAAGAAGCCCGTCGTATATATGTAATTATATATATATGTGTGTGCGTGTATGTTTGTGTGTCTGTGTTTGTCCCCCTAGCATTGCTTGACAACCGATGCTGGTGTGTTTATGTCCCCGTCACTTAGCGGTTCGGCAAAAGAGACCGATAGAATAAGTACTGGGCTTACAAAGAATAAGTCCCGGGGTCGAGTTGCTCGATTAAAGGCGGTGCTCCAGCATGGCCGCAGTCAAATGACTGAAACAAGTAAAAGAGTAAAGAGTATAATATCCGCTTATTTAGGTCAACTGGAATATGCACACTGGACGGTATGCATATTGGTATTTTACTATATCTGCTAGAGGTGGAGAAATATCTGTCTAACACCTTGAAGAAAATTTCTAGGATGTCTGTGATTGCGCGGATTCTGAATGGAGCTTTATATCACGCAATCGTTCTATTGCATGCTTTATTTCTCCTAAATTTGTTATAATGATTTACATTGATATAGTTATTTCTATGTATATTAGTTCCCTCATGGTTGCACGAAGAATTGTGATTGTTTCCTTGGTTAAACTCCTCGTTGCTACGCTTAGTCCTTTTACTTGTGCTTATTTGGTGCCTAATCTGTAAATTATCTAGATATTTTCTGGGGCTTTCACTGGAAACAATAGAGTTATTTAGACAATTTATCTTTTTGATTGGAAGATAATCTTTATTACTCGCTGTGTGACTCTCTTCTTATTTTTCATACCATTATCCTGGTTACAAGCAATCCTATTCCCATGTCCATTGCTATAATCATTCGTATTGCCATGATTTTTATTACTTCTATGCACCAGTGATCGTATTCTACTATCCATAGGCGTTTTCACAGTATTTACATCGGAAATATATACTGCTCTAGCTGAAACGGCGTTGGCCTTGATATTCTAAACGGGTTACTACTACGACTGGAATTAATAATAACTCTTGGATGGTTGGATTTTCGCTTGATGTATTGGAGGTTCTCATTGGATTAATGGTAAGGATGATAAAATGATAAAGTCATTTAAAGTATTAGATATATCTTTGTTCGTCTTCGTTATTCAAATACATGGCAGTAGTCAAATGTGTGTGTGTGCGTGTGTGTATGTGTGTATACACTTTGAATCATTTGAAAAATTCAAGAGACGAAACCGGAATACTTCTTTAAGTAATTATGGCTTTTAGCTTACATAAAACTGATATTGAGCATGTTATGAATATTTTTTTGTTTGTTATCCTTCCAAATAAACATGCCCAGATAAACGCACGTACAAACACACAAATACACACACTCATTGACTCTCTCTCTCCCCACACACATACGCATATCTATGTCTCTTCTGTTTTTTAATTATTATAAATCTTCCACTGAGGAGGGAGCCGGTTTCCAATAAAGATACAAGACTCCATCTTTGGGATGTAGTTAACACAGACAAATTCACATTTGGAACTTGAGAAAAGTCTTGCATATTTTTACTGTTCCACTCACAGATTGCACTTGTAATATACAAATTAGCCGGTCGATTTCTCTTTCTGAAAATCCCAGTTTATCCAGATTCTCCTTTAAGCATTTACTAATAAAATCTAGTGCTTGAATTATTATTAGTATGAATATGAATTCATAGTCTGAATATAGAAGCTGGAGGTTTCGAAGCAGTTGTGCATAGATATCCTCTTTTCCATTGATTCTCAAAGAGATATTTATATCTGCAGGGCAGGTGACCTCTATGATTGTACATACCTTTGCCCCTCTGTCCCAAACATGTACGTATGTATGTATATACGTATAGTTATGTATGTTTGTATGTATATGTACATTTATGTATGTATGTATGCATGTATGTATGTATGTATGTATGTATGTATGTAAGTGTGTATGTATGTCTCTTCTAATTTTTAATTATTATAAATCTTCCACTAAGAAGGGAGCCGGTTTCCAACAAAGATACAAGTCTCCCTCTTTGGGATGTAGTTAACACAGACAAATTCAATTTGGAACTTGAGAAAAGCCTTGTATATTTTTACTGTTCCACTCACAAATTGGACTTGTAATGTACGAATCAGCCGGTCAATTTCTCATTCTGAAAATCCCAGTTTATCTAGATTCTCCTTTGTATTTAAATGCGTGATGAATAACACTACGACAATCATATCCGACACCACTATAGCCGTAACATTAATTAAAGAAAGAAAAAACAACACCACATTTTCAACGTCTTTTCCACTGCTGTCTTCGTCGTCGTCATCGTCACCACCATCGCCACCGCTTCCACCGCCACCGCCACCATCATCATCATGACCATTTATTACATGTCATCGTTCACTGTCTGTAACTCTGATTGTCTCACCGGCTTCTAACAATTTGCCAGTCTGACTCTTCCGGGTTGCTGCTGCTGCTGTTAATGATCATGATACTTATGCTGCTGCTGCTTATCCTGCTACCGCTGCTGATGTCAATGCAGCTCTTGCTAGTCTCGTTTGCTATGCAGATCTTGTGATTGTAGCTTTGTTATTTTAGACCAACTGAAACCTTGGATCAAGCAAACGTATGATCAAAGGCGTTTCAGTCGTGACTATCATAGGCTTTTTAAAGAGCATTTAGGATTACACACCTAATATGCTCTAATGTGATTTGAGAAATATTTGGCTGCCATTTCTTGCAAGTCGAGCAAATAGCGTAGAGATTCCTTCGATGATTTTTTATCCCATAATTTTATAAATTCAAATTACGATGAACGTAAACAAACAAACGAAGTTTGCTTAAGAAGTGTTGAGATGTCTTAGAAAGTTAAAGAAGTGATTTTTTTTTAAATTCTCAAACGCAGGATAATGCTAATAATATAGCCTGAACTGGATAAGCTACCCCGATATTGCAGAAAAAAGTGATGGCAACCGGCTATATATATTACATACATATAAGGGGGATGGCCACTACGTGGACATCTATTATGCTAGAAGTAGATCCGCTATGGTTTTAGCAATAAGAAAGGAATGTTCTCAAGAAAATTTAGCAAACAAAATATACGTTCTGGGTTACGTTCTGGTGTTTGCTAAATTTTCATGAGAACATTCCTTTCTTAGTGGTAAGACTATAGCGGATCTACTTCTAGTATAATGGATTTCCACGTAGTGGTCATCCCCTCTTATATGTAATATAATTTTTCTGAATCTTCAGATTTTAATTTGCTAGACCACTGGTTTTAAATTGATATTAATCAAATTAATATTCAATTTTCACCCTTATTATTTTAAATTTAAATTTTTATATATATATCAGTCTCTTTTGCCGAACCGCTAAGTTACGGGGACGTAAACACACCACCATCGGTTGTCAAGTGATGTTGGGGGTGGACAAACACACACTCAAACATATATACACATACATATATATATATACATATATACAACGGGCTTCTTTCAGTTTCCGCCAACCAAATCCACTCGAGGTTTTGGTCGGCCCCAGGCTATAGTAGAAAACACTTGCCCAAGGTGCCACGCAGTGGGAATGAACCCGGAACCATGTGGTTGGTAAGCAAGCTACTTACCACACACCCACTCCTGCACCAAAATATATATATATATATATATATGTCCGTGTGTGTCTGTGTTTGTCTCCTCAACATCACTTGACAACCGATGCTGGTGTGTGTACGTCCCCGTAACTTAGCGGTTCGGCAAAAGGGGGGAACCGATAAAATAAGTACTAGGCTTACAAAGAATAAGTCCAGGGATCGATTCGCTCGACTAAAGGCGGTGCTCCAGCATGGCCACAGTCAAATGACTTGAAACAAGTAAAAGAGTAAAAGAGTAAAGAGTGATAGTCATAGGCATCTTCTAGCCGTGCCCTCCCACTTTAAGACAGATATGATTTGAGGCCATATGGTTTGTTATGTCCAGTGAGTCGCACAACCACGATGCTCGATCGTTACTTAGTTATTAACGACGATGTTTTTGCCGCTGCTGTTGTCGCTGTTATGACTGGTGTTGTATAGCTGTTGTTGTTGCCGCCGACGACGCTGCTGCTGCTGCTGTGCTGCTGCTATTACAGTTGTTGTTGCTGCTGCTGCTGCTATTGTTATGACTCAATGACTCATCAATATGTGTACGTGAAGATGTATATGACATTTTTTGACTGAGTCTAAAAGCGTATAAAGTTGTTTGTGTGGTGTATGTTATGTTTATATACGTGCGTTAGGTTACGTAATTTTGTATGTTTGCTCGTTTGTGTTTGTGTGTGTGTGAGAGAGAGAGAGAGTGAGTGTGTGTGTGTGTGGTGTGAGAGAGAGAGAGTGTGTGTGTATATGCCAGTGTGAGCATGTCTGTGAGAGAGAAAAAGAGTATGTGAGAGAGAGAGAGAGAGAGAGTGTGTGTGTGTATATGTCAGTGAGAGTGTGAGCATGTCTGTGAGAGAGAAAAAGAGTGTGTATGTGAGAGAGAGAGAGAGTGTGTGTGTGTATATGTCAGTGTGAGCATGTCTGTGAGAGAGAAAAAGAGTGTGTATGTGTGAGAGAGAGAGAGAGAGAGTGAGTGTGTATGTGTGTTTGTATGCACAAATATAAAGTTGTTTAAAGTTATTCCATTGTGTGTTTGTATGTCTCCGTTTATTAGACTGTATATGATAATTTTGTTGGGTGACCATGAGTGCAGAATTGTGAGATGTTTGAATACGCAAGCTTCAAGCCGTTCATGAGATTTTTGTATATTAAAACTGAGTTAACTTGTATGTGATGTTTGTCTATGCATTTATCCACGAGTGTTTGTGTCAGTCCATACGGAATCCTTGAGTACCTGTGTGAAGTTGTGTGCTGTATGTGTATCTGTTAGGCTACGTATATATATACATACATAATATATATATATATATATATATAGTATATATATATATATATATATATATATATATTATATATATATATATATATATATATATATATATATATATATATATATATATAATAGCAGTATCGCCTGGCGTTGCTCAGGTTTGTTTCGACACTTTAGAATTGGAATTTTGAAAAGTAAAAATTTTGCCTTATGTGGACTTGTTATTCTCTTTAAGTGAACAATTTTCTGGTTGAAATACCCCGAAAAATGGTGACACAGTAGTCAAAAAATCGCAAAAAAATAGGGATTTTCATAGAAAAAAACAGCTTTGTGATGTAAATAATTTTTGGTGTTAAGATGGTCCGATCTGAGCAAGCCTTCTTCTAACATACTCTCAATTTTGGTCAACTTGCGCCGCAGGGTCTCGGAGGAGATAGTGTTAGTTGAAGGCTACCAAACCTGCCATACACAGACAACTTCAGCTTTATATATATATATACGTTTGACATATAAAGTTGTGTAAAGTTTTGTTTGTTAGTGTGTGTGCTTGTGCATTTGCGTGTGTGTATGTTGTGTGAAGTTGTAAATAAGACTTTCCATTGAGCATTTGTTCAATGATGTGCGCGTATCTATGTTTCTGTTTGTGTGCCAAAACTGTTTATGACATTTTAGGCTGAGCATCTATGTAAAGTTGTGCGCGTGCTGTCTGTGTGTGAAAGAGAGAGAAAAAGATAGAGAAAGAAAGAGAGAGAGAGAGAGAGAGAGAGAGAGAGAGAGAGAGAGAGAGAGAGAGAGAGAGAGAGAGAGAGAGAGAGTGGTTGTAACTGAGATTTTAGACGAGTCACTGTTTAGCAAAGGTGGTGTGTGTACTTGTGAATGTTTGGGTGTCAGACTGTAGGATATATGAGATTTTTGGCTCAGTGACTGTGTAAAGTAGAGTAGAAAATGAGAGAATGATCTACAAAGAGGTAGAAAGCGACTTACTGTAAAAGAAAGAGAGATAGAAAAGAGCCGATAGGAGTGTTGGAGAAACTAATCAAAGAATTAGAAGATGCGAGACAGGTCAAAAGAGAACAAAAGATGTGCAAACAAAGAGAAAAGGAAAGAGTGAGATATAGAATGAAATGAGAGAAAGATAGAATGGTGAAGAGAAAAGAAGAGTCTAAATAAACAAACGGATAATTAGAAGTGGTGGGTGGAGTAAGCGGTAAGAGAACCGTTAGAGAGAAAGAGGGACAGAAGGAAAGAGAGAGAGGGGCGGAGGGAAAGAGGGGTTGAGGAGAGGGAAAAGAGAAGGAGTGAGTGGGAGGAAAAGACAGATAGAAGGAGAAAGAGAGAGAGTGAGGAAAAGAGAGGGAAAGACAGGGGGAGGAAGAGAGGAACAGAGAGAGGAAAGTGAGGTGACAGAGGGAGACAGACAGGATATACGGACGATAAACAGATGAACAATGAGTAGAAGGAAGAGGTGATGAAAAAGGAGGGAGGGAGAGAGTACGTATGCTGACGATATAGGTAGACGATGAGAAAGAAGTGTAAACAGAAAGGGGAAGGAGGAAAGACGGTAAAGAAAATGGTTGTAGACAGACGATAAATGAGACGAAGAAAAAGATGTAAATAGGGAGGAGGTACGAGACAGGGATGAAAAATATCTGTGAATGACGGCGTAAACAGAGAGGGAGAGCGGGTGAGATTTGGAAAAGACGGGTGGTAGTATATATATATATAGAGAGAGAGAGAAAGAGAAAGAGAGGGGAAGAAAAGTAGAGAGAGAAAGAGAAAGAGAGGGGAAGAAAAGTAGAGAGAGAAAGAGAAAGAGAGGGGAAGAAAAGTAGAGAGAGAGAGAGATGTAAGCTGAAAGAAGGCTTGAAAAGAAATTTTAAAAAATGGGAAACAATGTGAAGTGAAGGATGACAGAATGAAATAAAGGAAAGAGAGGGGGTAGGAGAATTGTAAGGGAGAGAGAGAATTAAAGATAAAGAAGCACAAAAGAATAAACGACAGCAAGGAGAAGACAAAGGAGAGGGATGGTGGGAGGAGACAAAAGAGAAACATGTAAATAATAGAAGAGAGACAGGGAAAGAAAGAACGAAAGAGAGAGTATGAGAAGGAGAGTGAAAAGACAAAGAAGTTGGACTGTATGTGTGCGTGTGTGTGTATGTGTGTGTATGTGTGTGTGAGTGTATTTTGATGAGGAAATAAAAGATGAGAAGTGTGGGGGGTAGGGTGGGGGGGGGGTGGTGGGTGGTGGTGAGCGTAAATTGAGAAAGGTGAGGATGTGTGAAACAAGAAGAATGTAAACATAAACAAAGAGAGGCAAACGTGGGATTGATAGCTAGCTAGCTAAATAGCTAGATAAGCAGATAGCTAGATAGACAGATAGCTTGATAGGCAGATAGCCAGGTAGCTTGATAACTAGATAGATTGCGAGGGCGGTAGCCAGGCATTTATCTCTCTCTCTCTCTCTCTCTCTCTCTCTCTCTCTCTCTAATCTGTCTGTCTGTCTGTCTTGTCTGTCTACTATCTATCTATCTATATCTATCTATCTATCTATCTATAATTCTCTCTATCTATCTAATCGATCCATCTATCTATCTATCTATCTATCTATCATCGATCCATCTATCTATCTATCTATCATCTATCTATCTATCTATCTATCTATCTATCTATCTATCTATCTATTATCTACAGACAGACAGACAGACAGATCGATAGATAGATAGATAGATAGATAGATAGATAGATAGATAGATAGATAGATAGGTGGCTAGATAGGTAGGAAGATAGATGGATAGAAAGAGAGAGAAGGAGAGTGAGAGAGAGAGACGGGGAGAAAGAGGGAGAAAGCAGGGGATATGAAGAGATGTATGAAGCAGAAGGAAACCATAAAAGTATGAGTAGTGAAAGAGAGAAAGAGTTTGTGTCCGTAATTAAGAAGGGTTATAGAAAAGTGGAGAGGAGTTATATGAAGGAGAAAGGAATAGAACGGAGAATGGATAAGAAAGAGAAAGACAGATCAGAAGAGTGAATGGTGAACAAAGAGCGAGAGAGTGCGGAGAGACGGGGAGAGGGGAGAGCGATAGGAAAGGGAAGAAGGAAAGAGAAAGAAAGAGAGTTTGTGTGTGTGCGTACGTATGTGTGTGACGTGTGTGTGTGTGTGTGTGTGTGTGTGTGTGTGTGTGTGTGTGTGTGTGTGTGTGTGGTGTCGCGAGGAAAGGGAATTGGAATGCACGATGAAAGGAAAACAAAGAATGAGATAAAAGAGAGAAATGGAGAATGAAAAACGGAGACAAAGAATGAACTAGAGAGAGAGAGAGAGAGAGAGAGAGAGGAGGTGGAAAAGAAAGAGAGACAGACAATGGAATACAAAGACAAAGGAAAGAAAGAGAGGAGCAGAGAGTGCAATGCAGTAATGAAAAGAGATGTGATGTGGTAGGATCTATGTGAGATGATGAAGATGAATGATAAAATTCTGATAAAAGTGTGAATGGAAGAAAAGAAGGTGCAAAAATAAATAAATAAATGAATAAATAAATAAATAAATAAATAAATAAATGATAGATGTGAAGATATTGCGGAAATGAAGGTGGAAAATAAACAAAACATACAAGACAAAATAGATAAACAAATGGGAATAAAAACATAAATAAGAAAAGTGAAATTTGATGATTTACAGGATTTAAAATCTGATTTTAATGGAAGGATTTGGTAGTAGAAAGTTTGACTTGAACTGGTGTCAATCAGAGACACGAAGAGTTGATGACTGTGGAAAGATGATAGAGAGTAGAAACGGGAGGGGAGAGAGAGGGAGAAAGAGAGAAACAAGGAGGAAGGGAGAGACGAACAGAGAGAGAGAGAGACAGAGAGGGAGGAAAGGAAAGGTGGTGAAAGATAGGGGAATATAAGGGAATGGGAGGGAGATGACAGGAAGGAAAGAAAGAGGAGAGAGAGAGAGAGAGATGGGGAGGAGGATGGAGAGAGTTGATCCGGAATGAGACGGAAGGAAAGAGAGAGAACGTGAGTGGTGAAAAGACGCGACAGAGAGAGAAAGAATGAGAGAGAGAGAGCGAAAGAAAGAGGGAAGAGAGGTGTGTAAGACGGAAGGAAAGACAAAGAGAGAAGAGGAAAGAGTGTCGGAAGGAAAGTAAAGAAAGAAAACAAACTGAAAAGTAAAAACGATAAATCGAAATGAAGAATCAGAGAAAATAAAAATAAGGTGAAAAAAAAGAGATAAGAAGAAGGAGAAGGGAAAAAGAGATAATAAAATAGAGAGTATGTACGTACACATACTCATATACAGACACACATACTTGTATGACTGGGACTTTTAAGTATCGCCCGTGGTTGCTTGACTCTACATAAACGCATCGAGTCCTTGCTTTAGAAAATGTTTGCTGGTCGCTCATACATGATATATGCATACAGAAACACGTAACACACAACACAACACATACACACCACACACACCACACACAACACACACACACACACACAACACACACACACACCACACAACACACACCACACACACATATATATATATATAGGGAAAGTTTACGAAAATAAACAAAAGACGAAGGCAGGTGGTGTACAAATAAACAAATGTATTAGTATAGCGCTCAGGAATAGAAAAAGTCTTTTACGTTTCGAGCCTACGCTCTTCCACAGAAAGATACACAGAAAAAAAGGAGAGAAAAAATGCGTGTAGTAGCTAACGATCTATCATACACGCATGTACATACACAGACACACACGCGAGCGCGAATTAGTGAACAAACAAAAGAAAAAGCATTCAACATATTTAGTAGGAGTTAGATGTATTATTTAAACCAGTTTGATTTGGTTCTATGCTACTTAAAGTTTCGAGGGTCTCTAACAGAAACACGTCTCTTTCAGGCTTAGATTACCGAATCAAACTCTCTTAAGTAATACACTCGCGCCCTCGTGCGTTCAGACACACAAGCATACACACAGACAGACAGACAGACACACACACACACACACACACACACACACACACACACACACACACACACGGTAATACGAAGAGGAAAATAGAACTAACACACCAAGCTCTCCATCCCCTATTCCCAGTTCCTCCGTCTATGCAGGCTCTGCAGTGACGACAATGACTTTGAGACTCAGTCTCAACTCATGGCTCACCACTTCATATCCTACGAGGATATCCCCTCACCGCTATCCACACTGCCCTTGCCAGAGCACGTTCCATGGACCATGCATCTGCTCTCTCTCCCCCCCGCATCCGTCCCGCCGTCACTCGTCTCCCGTTTCCCCTCACCTACCACCCCAGTACCTTACATCTCGAACGCCCCATTCTCCGAGCCTTCCGGCGACTCCAGTCCGACCCCTCCATTTCGCACATCTTCCCTAACTGACCTCTCCCTCCTTCAAACGAGCCCACAACCTACAAGACCTCTTGGCCCATAGCTTCTTCCCTAACCCAACCTCCTAATCCGGCTCGTTCCCCTGCTCCTGCGCATGCTCCCGCACTTGTCCTTACCTCTCCATCACCACCCTCCTCACAGGCACCCATCATCGACCCTATCATCACTGACTCCTTCACCTGCACTTCTAGCAACATCATCTACTGCCTCTCCTGCTCTCTCTGTCTTTCTCTGTACATCGGTCAAACGGGACGCCGCTTGGCTGACCGGTTCGCGGAACACATCCGAGACATCAAACTCGGCAGCGACACCCCGGTCTCGCGCCATTTCTGCTCTACCGGTCATTCTTTTCAACACCTGTGTTCGGATTGTCCTTGCATAGAGGCCATCCAGCCTCCCATCTTCGCCGTGAACAGGGATTAATCTTCTCTCTTCACTCCTTTGCGCCACATGGGCTCAACTCTTCTCCCCTCTTCATCTAACCCCCTCTTCTCTCTTCTCTTCCTCTCACACCTACTTCCTCACACCTTCCTCTCCTCTCTTGCTCTGACACCTACTTCCTCTTTTCACTCTTACCCACCTTCTCCCTTCCACGCTCCCCCTCCCACCTCCCTCGTTATCCCACCCCTAAACATTCCAACCCAAATAGATAAATTGATGGAGAAAGAAATGACAGAAAAATTTAAGGTAGAGTACTTGCGCAGACTGAGACTGATCTTTAAGTCGAAATTAAATGGGCGGAATAAGATTGAAGTTATCAACGCCCGGGCGGTTTCACTCCTTAGATATGTAACAAAGGACAGAAAGACAAGAGCATGGACAGAAAGACAAGGAGTTGGTAACTAGATAGGGGACACTTCACCCAAAAAGAAACACAGACAGACTGTATGTACCAAGAAAAAGAGCGAGGAGAGGACTGATTGGATGCGAACACAGCATTAGAGCAGAAGAAAACAACATAGCCTGGTATGTAGAAAAGGCCGCACAACAGCTATTATTAGAAGTAAGAAGGTCATGTTTGTGTAGGATGAAAGATTGCAAAAATAAAGCACTGTACAAGCAATTGAAAACAAATGAAACTGAAAATAGGTGGGTAAAGTAAAGAATGCATTGTTAATTTCATAGAGATGTTGAAGATAAGATAGACAGAGAAAAAAGATGGCTGTGGATGACTAAAATTGATTTAAAACCGGAAACAGAAGTTCTAATCTGTGCTACCCAAGAACAAGCACTAAGAACAAACTACATAAAATACAGAATAGACAACACATCAGAAAGTGATAAGTGCAGAATCTGTGGACAAAATGGTGAAACCGTATGGCATATTACCAGCCAGTATATGCCACTAGCCCAGAAGGAGTATAAGAGACGCCACGACAATATAGCCAGGCTTTTCCATTGGACACTCTGCAACAAGTATGGACTTGACAGAGCAAAAAATTGGTACGACCACAAACCCGAAAGGCATCGTCGAAAATAAAAATGCAAAGATCCTATGGAATTTTAAGATTCAGTGCGACCATGAGATAGAGAATAGGAAGCCAGACATAAGTCTTAATTGAGAAAGAAAACAAACTATGCTGGATCATAGATATAGCATGCCCATTTGACAACAATATATGCGATAAGGGAGAAAGAAAAGTCGAGATATGATAGGTTAGCTTCGGAAGTTAAGCAGTTGTGGTCAATGAAAAAGGTAGCAGTTGTACCAATAATTGTCGGAGCCCTGGGAACAGTGAGCAACAATCTCGAGAAATACGTGGAACAAATAGGGGCTACAATAAGGATGGAGCACTTCCAGAAAACAGCACTGCTTAAAACCGCTCGAATACTCCGGAAGGTGCTCGAAAAATAAGAGATATTAACCTTAGTTCACTGGTGGTGAACAGCTGACACCGCAGTTCATCTCCAGCGTTAGAAGCTGTGCAAAGACAATAATAATAACAATAATAATAATAATAATAATGATAATGATAATGATAATGATAATGATAATAATAATAATAATAATAATAATAATAATAATAATAATAATAATAATAATAATAACAACAACAGTAATATGTTTTCCACTATATTCACTTTCGATATTTTGCGTAATGATAAAAATGTTTGCAACCCATATTTTGATGACGTAAAATACAAATACAATAACTGTTATAAAAGTTATGTAATTTCCTGTTTTGTCACGTGATCAAACATATTAACGTACATATGCACACATCAAATATAAACAAAAGCAGATACGCAGGCAACGCAAACACGCGCGCAAATAAATTTAACACACACACACGCACACAAATAAATGGAACCAAAGAACATGAATATATAACGTTTTTTTTGTTTTAAATTTTTAACATGCACACGAACACACATTGCTGTCATGTTGAGTCTGTTGATGATCACCCGATCGATTATGATGTGATTCTGTTCGTGTCTAATTCTCTCACCTTAAGGAAATATTGAACTCCCTATTTCAAGATGCAATTTTTAATTTTTAATTAATTAATTAATTAATTAATTGTTGGGGCAGGCGTAGGAGTGACTGTGTGGTAAGTAGCTCCCATTTTTGTTCATCATTATCATCTTCATCTCATTAATGTTTTTGTCCAGCCCGCAGCAACTCCTCTATGTAACGCCTTTATGGCAAATTTATATGAAATAAAGTAGCTTGCTTACCAACCACATGGTTCCGGGTTCTGTCCCACTGTGTGGCACCTTGGGCAATTGTCTTCTACTATAGCCTCGGGCCGAGCAAAGCCTTATGAATGGATTTGGTAGACAGAAACTGAAAAAAGCCCGTCGTAATATTATATATATATATACACACACACACACACACACACACCCACACCACACATACATATATATATATATATATATAATATATATATATATATATATATATATATATCTATATATATATATATGTATGTATATGTATAATATTATATGTAGTATATGTGTGTATATGTTTGTGTGTCTGTGTTTGTCTCCCCAACATCGCTGACAACCGATGGTGGTGTGATTACGTCCTCGTAACTTAGCGGTTCGGCAAAAAGAGACCGATTAGAATAAGTACTCGGCTTACAAAGAATAAGTCCTGGGGTCGATTTGCTCGACTAAAGGCGGTGCTCCAGCATGGCCGCAGTCAAATGACTGAAACAAGTAAAAGGGTAAAAGAGTAATTTGTAATTGAATGAGTTGAGTATGGAAACAATTGTAGGTAACATAATTTTGATAGTATGTTAATAACTTGAATTTTATCAGTTAAAACTCTTCATTTTCTTCTTATATATCTATATCTATCTATCTATCTATCTATCTTATCTTCTATCTATCTATCTATCTATCTATCTATCTATCTATCTATCTATATATATATATATATATATATATATATATAATTAATTAATAAACTTGCAAATTATGAGTGTGAGTGCGTTTGTGTGCGCGCGCGCTTATGTGTGTGTGTGTGTGTGTGTGTGTCTGTACACAGGAGGTGAATTGGTTGACTTGTTAGAGCGTTGGATAATATTCTCTTGCTATATTCGTTCCAGCTCTCTGCCCTCTATGTTCAAATACTTCCGAGGTCAACCTTGCTTGTCATTCTTTCTGGATTGAGAAATGAAATTCTATTGTTTTATGGTCAGTTGTTGTTGCTGTGGTCAATTGTTGGTGCTGCTGTTGTTGTTTGTTGTTGCTCTTCTTCTTCTTCTTCTTTTCTTCTTCTTCTTCTTCTTCTTCTTCTTCTTCTTCTTCTTCTTCTTCTTCTTCTGTATCTCTCCTTCACCCACCCTCTCTTTCCCCTCACCCTCTTTCTGTCCCTTTCTGCAAAACGTTGGCTTGGACGATTAATACTTCCGACCGAAGTGTTTATTGTACCCTTTCGAGGGGCAGTTCACATATTGTTCCTTACAACCACTCTCTCAGCTCTTACTTTAAGCTTCCACATAGCTTTTAATGTGACGGCAGCATTACTCCAAGTAACGGCCCTGACAGGCGGGCTAAACAAGGTGAGGAAAACGGACGAGTATCGAACCTTCGGTGAATCAGGGATCTATCTATCTTATTATGTGAATTCAGATTCGGGCTGACTGAGCGGAAGAATTCAACTGTAGACTAAACGGTCAAAATGGCACTTTATGTGCAGCAGGACATAGACTACGCCTTGTTGATCCACCATGTCTGGCTTTATCTCTTTTCTCGACGTTTGTCCTGCCACTGTTTCAAGATGGGACCCAGGAAGAAAGTGAACTTCGACAGTATAAAGTGGTTCCTTACATTTTTTTAACCAAATACGTCACACAAGTTATCAATAATCCTCCATCTCACCACTTAGGTAACGCTGTGTGGTAGTACACAACAGATACCTCCAAACTAAAGGTCTTGTAGCACTCACAGAACCCTGCACAATTGTGACAATGTACCATCAATTGCGTAGTTTCAGCTGTACGGAAGATGTAATATGTGGACGAGAGCAGTTGACGTTCTATGGTTCTCCGTGTGCCTGCATCTTTTCTTGAAATACTGTATAGACAGTCATAGTTTTCAATGATTATTCATGGCCGAAACTTCTTGGAGCCACAGATAGCCACAAACAGCGACCTTTCACTGCAGCAGTTGGAGGTATCAAACATCCTGTTTATCTCAGTTTGATTAGATGGTTCCTCGTCGGATACCGGGCGAACAAAACACACACACCACACACACACACACA
>NC_042998.1:176868638-176891138 GCF_006345805.1 Octopus sinensis
GTAGTTTGCATATATATATATATATATATATGCAAACATACACATATGTAAAAATTTATTATGTATATTATATATATATTATATATATATATTATATATATATATAAGATATATATATATATATATATATATACGAAGTGGTATCAAAATGTTCCCGGACTAGTTATGGTTCATAAGGTCTCCTTCGAAATAGTCACCTTGCACAACAATACATCGGTCCTGGTGTTCCTGCCACTTTTGGAATCTTGTTTTCCGCGAGTCAAAGATCTTCTGCGATTCGTTCTGGATCTCCACAAGGGTGTTAAAACGACGACCTTTGAGCTGCATTTCCATCTTGGAGAAGAGATGGAAGTCTGTAGGTGCTAAAATCTGGCGAATAGGGCAGATTCAGAAGCTATACCATGTTTTTGGCGAGTAACGCACGAGGAGAACTCGGTGAAGAAACCAATTCTTCATACTCCGGTGCTTTCGCCGAATGACATCCCTCAAACACTTCAAGACGTCGCAAAATGTCGATTGACGGTCTGGCCATGGGTGGCGAATTATGGATGCACAATACCACATTTCTGGGGATGACCGCCGTGACAGGTCTTGTGTTTGTCACTCCACCACCATCACCACCACCATCACCGCTTAACAACCGGTGCTGGTGTTTATGTACTCGTAACTTAGCGGCTGGGCAAAATGGAGAACGATAGGATAATACTAGGCTGAAAAAAATGGTCCTGGGGTCGATTTGTTCGACTAAAACCCTTCAAGGCGGTGTTCCAGCACGATCGCAGTCAAATGACTGAAACAAGTAAAAGAATACAGAACAAAAGAATAAAAAGAATAAAAGAATATATATATATATATATATATATATATATATATATATATATATATATATATAAATACAAAATGGGACCAGAACGCAAAGCATCCAGAAGACGATATAAAAAAAACGGACGGGTCATTCGAAGCTTTAATCTTCAGTCAAGAACCGGATCATCCTCGCAATTTCGGTCGATAATCTTATAGATATATATATATATATATATATATATATAATATATATATATATGTATGTATGTATGTATGTAGTAGTATGTATGCATGGTATGTATGTATGTATGTATGTATGTATGCATGTATGTATGTATGTATGTATGTATGTATGTATGTATGTATGTATGTATGTATATATATATATATATATAAACAATGAACGCACATACACACACGTAGACAATTAGGAGGCAAGCCTTAACAAGGCTAATTAAAGTGAATGGGCATGATATGCATGTGAAGAAAAGTTCATTTTGTGTTACAAAGGGTAGCACAAAGCATGAGGCATTTTTGTTTTTTACAAAGCAATATTTCAAAAAAGAATATTTTAGCTAAGTGTACAGTCATAAATTGATTCAATGAAGTTACATCATCAGGATAAAATGTTCGAGTCAAAAAGATAGAATGAAACAAAATGAAAACAAAACAGAAACCAGAAAAAAAAAAAAAAACTGGGAGCATTTCCCTGCTGCTGATTTCCTTTGTATCTACAGTCGTGGCGACGTGCCATGTCCTGTTTGCTTTCACCGTTGAATTCCTATCAAAATCGCGCCATACCATAATAAAAATATTGATTTCACAGATTGGCACAAGGCCATGAATTTATTGGGGAGTGGGGATGTAGGGGTAAAGTTTTGCCAATTTAATCGACTCAGTAGATGACTGCCACTATTTTATTGACTGTGGAAGGATAAAAGGCAAACAAAACTTTGATTTCTTTTTACAAGCCTATTAGGCAATGTGGAGTAGTACTCATGACCTTTCAGGCACTCCCAAATTAGTGAGATTGATGCTGCCAACGCTCTTTCCCGAACATACGTTAGTAAATGTCAAAGTGAACAGGGGTCGGTGGGAAGAGGAATCTCCACCAAAGACGCCCAAGCGCTTGCTTGTAGTGTTAAGCAGAGCAGCGTGCTAGGCCTGAACACAAAACATAGAATGACGGAACTAAATGCTATTGCGTAAGTAGTCCGAGCATGTTTACACAGTGCCATCGTCTTCCAGCAAAGAATATAATTTCTGCTGGAGGCATAAGGCCATAGACTTCGATAGTTGAGTGGTTCTTATATTGCTGCCTCTGGTGAATAAAAGACACCGTTTTGATCGAGGTGGGTGAGTTCCTTTTTTTCTTGTAAGCTGTATTCTTCATCTATACGGCTGTACAACCGCTGCGTCTGAACGATTCGGGAAACTTGGAGTTATGAGCTTTGGTTGCATGAGTAACGCGAATGGACTAGCTTAGGAAGATTGTTTTGGACAATTTCTTAGTTGTTTCTAAAAGGGTCAAGCGTGAAGTACATTTGCTATCAGAAATAACCAGCAATAACCTGTGGATCACCGAACAGTTAGCTGGCTTCTAATGCCATACGATTCTGGGAGCAAGGATTTGTATGAAGTACGCGGTTGTTAAGTGGGTGGCTTTCATCTAACAGTTGTCGGACATTTCAGTAGACACAGACACGGTGATAGTTTGATAAAGGCAGAGTTTCAGGAATCTGTGTATAAGTCAAGTATGAGTGGGTGATGCCATTAATTATTATAGAAAGTTTCAGACAGCAAAAGATGTGGCTTCTGCACCAGTTATATTCGTATTTTTTACTTGAGCCCTAGGAGTTACAAGGCTGGTGACCCGGTTTTCATAGTGTATAAGTGGCTGAGATCAGAACGTTTCCCCTCAAGGGGGACACCGATCTGTTGCACGGTTCGAAACCAACAATTTTGAGGCGAAGGGACAAGTAGATTACATCGACCCCACTACATGACGGGTAGTTATTTTATCGACACTGAAAGAATGAAAAGCAAAGTTGACCTCAGCAGGATTTCAATTCCATACGTAAAAATCCGGAAGAAATGCTACTAAGCATTTTGTCCGACGTGCTAACTATTCTACCTGCTGGCCGCCTTAGCATTAGCATTGCAAGAGTACAAAAATTCGGAAGAGTTGCGAACGCTGAAATCACCGAAGATGATAGCTTTGGATAGATTTGATGTGAGATAAATATTCTTAGTACAGAATAACAAATGGTTAAATAAATTATTGGTTGATGCAGGAGTTAGGGGAATGGTTGTTGCAGCAGATGAATTTGGAGGAGAGAGTTGAGACGGTTTTGAGTTAGAGTAACTGGAAGAGTTTGTTGCTGTATAAAGGTGAAAGAGGTGAGTCGGTGGAAAAGGATCAACATACGTGCAGACGCCACCTTTCAGAGCAAAGTTGGAATGTAGTGTGTAGCCCGGACAGCAGGGAGAGGTCATTGACAGTTTATTTTTAAAAAGTCATATATCGCTGAGATTAATTACTCGCTCGTGACTAGGAGAGGAACAAGATGTGTAGTTTGTAAGTTAGTTGAATTGTTGATACGTGGTTTAAGGGAAGACCGAGAACATGTATGTTCATATAAAGAGGTTGACTGCACTAAGAAAAACAACAAACAAAGCAGACGATTTTCTTCCAGCTAAGGCTAATTTCCTTTCGTTCTTCGACCAGCATAACGAAACTGTCCTTGATTTCACAGTCACAGTACCTACCCCTATCAATATGATAACTTGCTTCGTTATATATTTCTTTATTGCCCACAGGGGGCTAAACATAGAGGGGACAAACAAGGACATACAAAGGGATTAAGTCGATTACATCGACCCCAGTGCGAAACTGGTACTTTATTTATCGACCTCGAAAGGATGAAGGCAAAGTCGACCTCGGCGGAATTTGAACTCAGAACGTAGCGACAGACGAAATACCTATTTCTTTACTACCCACAAGGGGCTAAACACAGAGAGGACAAACAAGGACAGACAAAGGCATTAAGTCGATTACATAGACCCCAGTGCATAACTAGTCCTTAATTTATCGACCCCGAAAGGATGAAAGGCAAAGTCGACCTCGGCGGAATTTGAACTCAGAACGTAGCGACAGACGAAATACCTATTTCTTTACTACCCACAAGGGGCTAAACACAGAGGGGACAAACAAGGACAGACAAAGGGATTAAGTCGATTACATCGACCCCAGTGCGAAACTGGTGCTTAATTTATCGACCCCGAAAGGATGAAAGGCAAAGTCGACCTCGGCGGAATTTGAACTCAGAACGTAACGGCAGACGAAATACGGTTACGCATTTCGCCCGGCGCGCTAACGTGTCTGCCAGCTCGCCTCCTCACCGGAAGATGTTATAATCATTCTTATAAGTATTAGAAGTGCAAGGGAAGTGAATTTGCATTTACGTTTTCAATTGTCATGAGCATACACTTTACTTTACAACCCTTCGACATTTCATTTAAATACAGCATTCAATTTTTAGTTCAATTATCCAATTTATACGCGCAAGCATAGTTATCTGGTTATGAATCTCGCGGATCTTCGTGGTTTTCGTCACTGTTTACAATTTTGTTTCTGCTGTTTTCAAATTTGGCATATGTATAACTAATTATGAAAATTAAATTAATTTTTCCTATAAATCCATAATTAAAAAGTTATTATCCTTTAAAATTTGCAAAGTCTGGGTATTTTCAGCCAATCAGAAACGAGTATCTTAGACATCACCATGGCGGAGAAGTCTGTATCTATAGTAACCAAAGCAAAGAAGCACCAAGTGTTCCATAGCTGATTGCGAAGAACTCTGTTTCCATAGTAACCAAAGATGCTGCGCATGCGCACAGGAGTTATAACCACCACTTGTTTTATAATTGTTTGTTTCCATAAAAGATGGGACTCACACTCAACAAATTGAAAGTACCTGGGCATGGTTGACTCTTGTGAATTTATGTGGAGAAGGAGATACGAGAAAGATTATTTTATAAAATCCTAGAGTGTATTGCAAACTTTCGTTCTTGAATTTTTTAAACTAATAAATGTTTTCAGCAATGTTTTGACTGTTATTTCTAGCAACTCCTGTTGATTTGTTCATAGCTTTTGAATATTTAATTTGTCTGCGAATGTTTTAATATTAACTCTGCTCGTGTATATTTTAATGTTTTGACTGTTATTTCTAGCAATTTCTATTCGTTTGCTTCTTCGTAGCTTTTAAATATATTTAATTTGCTAGTTTAATGTTTTGATACGCTAATGCTCCTCCCCCCACCTCCCAATGATGGACGAGGCAGCGAACGCGCTGTTTTCTGATTGGCTGAAAATTGTGAAAATTATCAAACTTTGAACACCTGTAAAATTTTTCTGGAATAAATCAATAACAAATTTGGACTCAGCGTCAAAAATTACAGGTATATAATACGTTGAAAAATTTTTTTAAAGATAATTTTAAATAGTGACGAAAACCATAAAGATCCAAGCTCGCTTCACAACCATTTGGCTTCTGGTTCTGTCTCACTGTATGGCACTTCGGGCAAGTGTTTTCTATTATAGTCCCGGATCAACCAATGCCTTGTGAGTGGATTTGGTAGACGGGAGCTGTGCAGATGCCCGTCGTATATATATATTAATCAGCTGGAATTGCGAGGATGATCCGGTTCTTGACTGAAGATTAGAGGCTTCGAATGACCCGTCCGTTCTTTTGTGTCGTCTATTTGAATGTTTTGCGTTCTTGCCCCATTTTGTATTTTTATATATATATTATATATATATATATATATATATATACAGGAGTGGCGCAGGAGGGCTGGGTGGTAAGTAGCTTGCTAACCAACCACGGTTCTGGGTTCAGTCCCACTGCGTGGCATCTTGGACAAGTGTCTTCTGCTATAGCCCCGGGCCGACCAATGCCTTGTGAAGTGAATTTGGTAGACGGGAGCTGTGCAGATGCCCGTCGTATATATATATATTAATCAGCTGGAATTGCGAGGATGATGCCGGTTCTTGACTGAAGATTAGAGGCTTCGAAGACCCGTCCGTTCTTTTGTGTCGTCTTTTGAATGTTTTGCGTTCTTGCCACCCATTTTGTATTTTTATATATTATATTTATATATATATATAGATAGCAGGAGTGGCGCAGGAGTGGCTGTGTGGTAAGTAGCTTGCTAACCAACCAACATGGTTCTGGGTTCAGTCCCACTGCGTGGCATTTCTGGGCAAGGTTCTTCTGCTATAGCCCCGGGCCGACCAATGCTTGTGAGTGGATTTGGTAGAAGGGAGCTGTGCAGATGCCGTCGTATATATATATTAATCAGCTGGAATTGCGAGGATGATCCGGTTCTTGACTGAAGATTAGAGGCCTCGAATTGACCCGTCCGTTTTTTTGTGTCGTCTATTTGAATGTTTTGCGTTCTTGTCCCATTTTGTATTTTTATATATATATTATATATATATATATATATACAGGAGTGGCGCAGGAGTGGCTGTGTGGTAAGTAGCTTGCTAACCAACCAACATGGTTCCGGGTTCAGTCCCACTGCGTGGCATCTTGGGCAAGTGTCTTCTGCTATAGCCCCGGCCGACCAAAGCCTTGTGAGTGGATTTGGTAGACGGGAGCTGTGCAGATCCCCGTCGTATATATATATTAATCAGCTGGAATTGCGAGGATGATCCGGTTCTTGACTGAAGATTAGAGGCCTCGAATGACCCGTCCGTTTTTTTGTGTCGTCTATTTGAATGTTTTGCGTTCTTGTCCCATTTTGTATTTTTATATATATATTATATATATATATATATATATATACAGGAGTGGCGCAGGAGTGGCTGTGTGGTAAGTAGCTTGCTAACCAACCACATGGTTCTGGGTTCAGTCCCACTGCGTGGCATCTTGGGCAAGTGTCTTCTGCTATAGCCCCGGGCCGACCAATGCCTTGTGAGTGGATTTGGTAGACGGGAGCTGTGCAGATGCCCGTCGTATATATATATTAATCAGCTGGAATTGCGAGGATGATCCGGTTCTTGACTGAAGATTAGAGGCCTCGAATGACCCGTCCGTTTTTTTGTGTCGTCTATTTGAATGTTTTGCGTTCTTGTCCCATTTTGTATTTTTATATATATATTTTATATATATATATATATATATTATATATATATATTACAGGAGTGCGCAGCGGAGTGGCTGTGTGGTAAGTAGCTTGCTAACCAACCACATGGTTCTGGGGTCAGTCCCACTGCGTGGCATCTTGGGCAGTGTCTTCTGCTATAGCCCCGGGCGACAATGCCTTGTGAGTGGATTTGGTAGACGGAAACTGAAAGAAGCCTGTCGTATATATATGTATGATATATGTGTGTGTTGTGTTGTCTGTGTTTGTCCCCCTAGCATTGCTTGACAACCGATGCTGGTGTGTTTACGTCCCCGTCACTTAGCGGTTCGGCAAAAGAGACCGATAGAATAAGTACTGGGGTCGATTTGCTCGACTAAAGGCGGTGCTCCAGCATGGCCGCAGTCAAATGACTGAAACAAGTAAAAAAGTAAAAGAGTATATGTATGTATGTATGTATGTATGTATGTATGTATGTATGTGTATGTTTGTTTGCTTGTTTGTGTGTGTGAGTGTGTGTATGTGTGTGTGTGTGTCTGTGTGTAAGTGTGCATATAAATTTTAGCAACAGAAGCAGTATTGGTATCGAATGGCAATCACTGTATCCTATTCAATGCAGATGTCTAGTTAGAACGCCAAATACTGCAATGTTCGTCCTAAGAGAATCTTTTTATGCAGACGCACGATGCTAAGAGCACACATAAGTTAAGTTAGCAGACCAGAACTGTCTGGGATGGGCACCGGAACAGCCATATTCCGTGATTTCAGCATACTGCGCTTCTTCAATTTGTTCACAGTGTTACATAAAGATGATCAAGCAAATAATACATTTCGAGAAGAAAAACGCATTTGTGTTGAGAGCAAGCAACTTGATGACCTTTTATCTACCACTCATGACATTGTTAAAAGTATCCAGAAAAATTGCAGTCAACTGGCCTTTTTTGGATCAATGATCAACGTGGAACCTGATGGAACAAAAGTTTGGACAAATCCTTTATTTGGATATGGTTCCCTAACCTGAAGCCATTAGGAAATAAATTTTTAAAGAAAACTTGTACGGGGCTGTCACTGTGTGTGTATGTGCGTGTTTGTGTGTGCACACGTGTGTGTATGTGTGTGTGTGTGTGTGTGTATGCCCTTGAATGCTTACATTCTAATAATCCTAAGTTATATTCTGACCAGGCCAATGACTTCTAAGATTCTCTTATTCTATGAATGTGTTGGTCAAAAGGTCTAATGGAAAATGTTAAACATTAGCTTGCTAATACCAACACCTTTTAACATTTTCCTTGATGAAACCAATGACTTTTCTTAACATTTCCCCACCCCCTATATTACCATGTGGTAACATCTTTATGCTCCAGCATGGTTGCAGTCCAATGATTGAAACAAGTAAAAGATAATCATTTAAAAATTTAAATTTATATTTTAACGTTAATTATAATTCTCATTAATTTAAAGTTTGTTCACTGTCACAGAGATTAATTACTCGGGGATAGCGCTCATGACTCGGTGGGGAACAGAATGTGTAGTTGCTTCTTTTTTAGTCAGAAGATCTTATAGTCATTCCTATGAGTATTAGAAGTGCAAGAGACGTGTGTTTGCATTTACGTTTTCAATTGGTCATGAGCAAGCAGTTTACTCTACAACCCTTCGACATTTTATTTAAATACAGCAGTTAATCCAGGAGGAAATTCGTCCACTTCACAGTTCCAGTAGGTCATTAATACTGTTACTTTTAACTTTAATTATTCCTGTTGTTGAACAATGTCCTATCGAAAAAGGTAAGCCACAAGGAAAATGTATCAGTTTCTGATCAGATAATTTCAGTTGCATCACCAATTGTTATGAAAAAGATTTAGAAGCGAGCAGCTGTTTCCAACTGAAAATATTAAGGATAATGTTTAGATAATAAGAAACCCAAACTTTATTTAGTGGAACCCTGAGCGCTTATACAGCAGATTACTTTGAAAGTGTAGTATCGAGCGGAGTTAAAATCCTGGACGATGAAGAACTTACGAGTAAGTACAAGCGATTCGTATTGGTTTTGGCTTGCTTGCTGAACACATTTTAATAAACATGTTATTTTAAACATCACCGTGAGAAGTAAATAAAGTGACTACGCTATTGTATTATACCTCTTCTTGGGTAGAAAAAGTGGGATCGATGATTAGTTACTAGTTTCTTAGATCTTTTTAAGAGAAAGGGTACATATCTTTTGTTTACTGAAAAATTAGTAGTTTGTATTCGATCTAGGATTTAACTAAGATGGTTTGTCTAATTTGCCTAACAGTGCATGTGCTGGCAACAGGGACTGTTTAGTTAATTGATTAATTAATTAATTAATTAATTAATGCATTCATTCATTAATTCATTCATTCATTATTAGTGTACTTTAGAGCGTCCCTGGATAATTTGAAATATAAATTACATGAATTTTTAAAATTATAAGTATATAGTTTTAGAATTCCTGTAAAAAGAAAACGAAGTGGTTATATCACAAATTTCTCATTACAAAAATGGGATAATTCCGACTAGTATCTAAACTTGTTAGGTCTTTATCAAAGAAAGAATACCTATGTTTAGTAGCTCATAGCTTTATACAGTACATACAAATTAGGAGACAGCTGAACTGGTCTGTCTAATTTGCAAAACAGTACATGCACTGATAAAGTAACTTAATTAATTCATTCATAACATACAGACAGATAAAATTAATTTATTCATAGCCCACAGTGAAATAAACCATGTGGATGTAATCACATTTATTGTTTTTCGCAGTGACTTTAAAATTGAATGTTTATGAATTAATCCACGTTGACAACACTTGCGTTGTTCTACAAATTAGAACGACTATTTTGTTGATTCCTAGATTGTATACGGTGCAAATAGTTATAAGCTATTAATCTCTCTCTGTGGACCTAAGATCGATATTCTTCGCCTATAAATGACTAGAAACTAATCAGATCCACCCGATATTTTTCTCCGCACCAAGAGATTAATCCTATGGTGTAATAACTTTTTTTACATTTCACAACGAGGCTAAAATTATGAAGTTATTTTGAAATGCATAGGTTACATTTGAAATCACCCCCATACTCAGATTAGTCATCAGCAACTCATGGACACTATTATCTTGAGTTCTAAGTGTCATAGGTCCGGCTACCCGGTTTCCATGGTGTATTAGTGATCGAGATCACGATATTACCCCTGAACGGGACACCAATCTGTCTTAGGGTTACTAATTTGCAAGTGAGATGATCGAAACAACGTGAAATGAAGTGTTTTGCTTAAGAACACAACGCACCACTCTGTCCTGAAATCGAAACCACGATCGTCAGTGCAACACTAAGCACTGGGTCAAGTGCCTTTACTGCTCAAACTAGTGCACTATGAATTAATTAAGTTTCCAATGTCAAATACCATTTGGAACTGTACTAACATATGTGGCTTCGCTTCGCCTTGCTTTGTTTTGCTTTCGTATATCAAGTGAGAATACGTAGGTGTATGCATATTAACTTGTGTGCATCTTGTGTAGAAAATGATTTCTTCAGGTGTTATGTACTGGAGAGGAAAAAATAAGCTGAGAAATTTTTCAATATTATATTTTATTAAAAAAAAAAAACCAACGATTTTATCCAGTTTATTCAAAAGACAGGATGCATCTTGTTGAATACTTGAGAAGATTCTTTATAAGGTTTGCTAGTAACGGATTTTGCTGGGGTTTAAAATGTTTAAGAGGCGTGGCATTGATGGGGTTGCTAAGTTTATTAATTAACTTCAAAGAACTCACCACAGATGGGTTGCTAAATTTAGTCTTGAGTTTGTCATCAGTAATGATTCAAAGACATCAACATCGTGTAATTATTTGTTTGAGTTAGAAGGAATTACATTTGGTTTTCTTTAAGATTAATATTCACCAAGTGGCTTTTAAAGTGTTAGAGCATTGAGCAATATCTCTTGCGGTATTTACTTACGATTTAATTCGTTCTGAGTTCAAACTCTGCTAAGGTGACTTTATCTATCAAAGGTCGGTAAAATAAATCAGTCAAATCCACGCGTCGATGAATTTTTTTAATGTTTTAATTTTAGTCTGGAGGAGGAGGAAGTACTCATGATTTTTGCAAAACGTCCGAGACCCGTCGGCATAATGCCGCTTATGTTCCATGTTAACTGCTGAAAAGACATGCATCAGGGAAGAGATTCCAGAAAGTCGATGTTCCGGGAATGTAGATAAGGCCTGAGGAATGTGGATGCAACAAGGATAGCGAAAAGTGACTCGCGCGCATGAGTAGAGGAGGCATGAGACCAGCTAGCTTCAAGGAAGAAATCGACTACAGATCTCCATCAAATTTGTGGTTCTGAATCCACGATAGAAATCATTTCTATCATTGGAAGCACTTTAAGTGGGTTATGAGTATTGCCTTTCCTCCGGCATAAAAGTTTGCCGTAATTACCACTGTTGTTGCTGTTGTTGTTTTGTTGTAGTTTTGTTGCTGTTATTGATATTGGTATTGAAGGCGGCGAGCTGGCAGAAACGTTAGCACGCCGGGCGAAATGCTTAGCGCTATTTCGTCTGCCGTTACGTTGTGAGTTCAAATTCCGCCGAGGTCGACTTTGCCTTTCATCCTTTCCGGGTCGATAAATTAAGTACCAGTTACGTACTGTGGTCGATGTAATCGACTTAATACCTATGTCTGTCCTTGTTTGTCCCCTCTGTGTTTAGCCCCTTGTGGGTAGTAAAGAAACAGGTATTTCGTCTGCCGTTACGTTGTGAGTTCAAATTCCACCGAGGTCGACTTTGCCTTTCATCCTTTCGATAAATTAAGTACCAGTTACGCACTGGGGTCGATGTATTCGACTTAATACCTATGTCTGTCCTTGTTTGTCCCCTCTGTGTTTAGCCCCTTGTAGGTAATAAAAGAAATAGGTATTGAAGGCTTCAGTTCCAAGAAAAAAGGGTAGTATACTTAAATACTTTTTTCATGGCCTCCGAAACTTGATAGGAGCAAAAAAAGGAGGTTTTTTTTCAAGCCGTAATCCTGAAACGAATGTATGCAAGTTGGTCGTGTTCGCTAAAGGTGGATGGAATTCTGCTAAAGGTGGGTGGAGTTCTGCTAAAGGTATGTGAAATCTGCTAAACACCACCATCGGAGCACTGGATCAATGGCCTAATGGTGTTGTTAAACCAGGAGTCAGATTATGTTTAACACCTCCGAAAAAGAAAGATTCCCTCGCCAGACTTTCACAGTTTCCATCCACCAAATTTCACTTTCATGATTTAATCGACATGAAGCAATGGAAAACGCTATTTATTCAATGTGCCGCACACTAGGATCAAACCGGGAAACCTGTAGTTGCAAATCAAAATTAACTACAGAATCATAAGGTTGTGTAAAAGATAGCATCATCCTATACTGGGATCGAAATCAGACAGTTAATTTAACTTCCAAGCGGGAATTTTTCCACACCAACAACTGCGATAATCGTTTTTAAATGAAACGCTTGCTAATATGAGTCATGGAGGGAGACTCCGTGCTATTGTGCGACATGTTAAAAATAATAGCTAAATCTCCCTCAAATCACATTATATTGTCGTAAAGTGAAGAAGAATGCGTTGAATATGTGCTGGTTACGTCTAAAACGTATTTCTTTATGATAGCAACTACAACGACGATTACGATGACGATAACAACTACAACAACAATTTTAGCAAGCTGAATATAAATGAAGCAAGGGATACTTCCGTGCAAACAAATGTTCTCTCTCTCTCTTCCTTAAATTATTGTTATGTGTTTTGCTCTCTAACCCAAAGGATCTCATCTTACTTGACCGTGGTCATAGCATTCTCGTTACTACGCAATCAGGAATTTCGTTCACCCGTTTCTAAAGAGAATTTTAAAATTGCCCTAAAAACACAGAAAGAAAGAAAAATAATGAAAACAAGAGAAATGTATTGAGTACAGGGAAAATGCTCTGGAACTTAGCAACCTTGCCGAAAAGCTAACATAGAATCTCTAAAACTATTTTAAAAATACTATTTATAAAAAAATTAAAAAATGCTGTTTTCAGTAACTTTAAATAAATTTAGCAGCTTTATTTTATTCTTAAATTTTTATATTGGATTTAATAATCCCTGCTTTAATAGTAATGGGTTTACGTAGTAAACCCAATATTATTTCTGATGAATATGGAAAAAGGTGCATACATTCTAGAAATAATTTCGATTTCCAAGGCAGAGGGACTCGCAGAATCGTTTGCACGCCGGACAAAATGCTTAGCGGCATTTCGTCCGTTTTACATTGTGAGTTCACATTCCACCGAGGTTGACTTTGCCTTTTATCCTTTCAGTGTCGATAAAATAAATACCAGTTTAATCACTGGGATCGATGTAATCGACTTAACCGCTCCTCGAAATTGCTGGCCTTGTGCCAAAATTTGAAATCAATGATATTGATTTGTTGACATGGTGCAAAACAACACGGTTTTGGAAGGAAAATTTTGATAAATCGATCCAGTACTTTATTTTATCGATCCCGGAAGGAGAGAGAGAAAGAGAGATAGAGATAGAGAGACAGAGAGAGAGACAGAGAGAGAGACAGAGAGAGAGAGAGAGAGAAAGAGAGACAGGGAGAGAGAGAGCGAGTGAGAGGGTAGCATTACGGGTAACCTGCATATCAAGAAGGATCAAAACGTGAATCCTTTTTCAAAAACTTTGATTAGCTTTGTTCGTATTCTGCTGGTTATCGCTGAAGGTGACACAGTTCGACTTCCCTAGATGTATGAATTGCTACAAAGACCACACTGAGTATATTTTTCTCTTTCTTCTCCACCTTTTATCTCCATCTCTGTCTCTCTATCTGCATACGTGCATACATACACAGGTCGTATTTTCGCAAGCAGATATGCAATACGTGCGTATATGTAATATAAATATTTATTCCGTATACAAGAACCAAAGATATCTAATCATAGGAACACATGCAGTGTCCATCCTTCCATTCATCCATCCATACATACATACACTCACTAATACACACACACACACACACCTACACACACACATACATACATACATACATACTTACATACATACATACATACGTACATACATACATACATACATACATACATGCTTGCATACATACATACATACATGCATACATACATACATACATACATACATACATACATACATACATACATACATACATACATGCTTGCATACATACATACATACATGCTTGCATACATACGTACATACATGCATACATACATACATACATACATACATACATACATGCTTGCATACATACATACATACATGCTTGCATACATACATACATGCTTGCATACATACATACATACATGCATACATACATACATACATACATACATACATGCATACATACATACATACATACATACATACATACATAAATAAATACATACATACATACATACATACATACATACATACATACATACACACACACACACATACATACATACATACATACATACATACATACATACATACATGCATACATATACACCCATATCAATCAACGCATGGCGGATATATCGCTAATGCTTTTTCCTTAGGGCACTCTAGCAGAGCTCTCGGCTGTATATTGAACCTAGGTCGCAGACACAGATCACCATGACCTTGTGACATTCGAAATAGCTCTTGCAATGCGCGCGCACACGCACGCAGACACACACACCACACACACACACACATATACACATGCGCGCGCATGCAATGTTAAAGAGGTTTGCCAACATGTATGAAAGATAAAGGTAGTTTATATGTAATAGTAGAAGAGGGGATTGAAATGATGGAAAGTAAAAGAGAATAAGCGTGTGAGAGAAAGAGAAAGAGAGAGAGAGAAAGAAAGAAAGAAAGAAAGAAAGAAAAAAATTGATAAATGAAGAAAGAAAGGATGAAAGATAGAAATAAAGAATGAAAGATAGAAAGAAAGAAAGAAAGAAAGAAAGAGGGAATGAAATTAGTATAGAGTCAAACAGATACAGAAGTATACACGTTGCCACTCAATATTTTCTCAAGCAAGATATTAGAACATTCACTGAAGGCAGTAAATTTTTGTGACCCCACTTCGGTCTTGAATGACCATGGGATTGCACCTAGAAAGTTACCCTCCGAAGTACAAGTCCAGGCAAGGTTGTTTATGGAAGACCAGCAGTCACCCACGCATACCAGCCTCCCCTCTTCACCCCATCGATGTTATCCAAGGGAAAGGCAAAGGCGGATACAGCTTGGTATCAGTAACGTCGCAGCTCATTTATTGACGTGCAAGTGGCCGAGCACTCCACAAACACGTGTACCCTTAACGTAGTTCTCGGGGAGATTCAGCGTGAAACAGAGTGTGACAAAGCTGGCCCTTTGAAATACAGGTACAACAGAAAAAGGAAGAAAGAGTGAGAGAAAGTTGTGGTGAAAGAGTACAGCAGGGTTCACCACTACCCACTGCCGGAGCCTTGTGAAGCTTTAGATGTTTTTGCTTAATAAACATTGCGCGGTCTGGGAATCGAAACCGCGATCCTACGACCGCGAGTCCGCTGCCCTAAGAACTGGGCCAATGCCCCTCCACATGGACGTAAATAATTAGATATTTAATATCAATTTTGATTATTTAGTTGGTAGGTAACATATTTTCACTAAGTACAAACATTTTGGAAAGTCCATTCTAAACAGAAAACACATGACCAACTGACTGCAGAGATCTAACACAGTTATATATCATCTATCTATCTATCTATTGGCAATCCCTCAAGGTCGAGGATGATGGTCTTCGCGCAAATTTATTGGTGAGTCCGCAGGTGACTGATAAGACCAATTCTTGCTCGAAAAGATCGGTCACAGTGCGGACATCTAGTGCCGGAAGGGAGAGTCGCACGTGGTTGTTGTTGGCGCTCCTTCCGTCGTCGTCTTTTCTCCTCCAGCTCTGCAGACCTTTTCGACTCGAAATTCGCCGTTCCCTCAAGGATGGTGGTTTTCCAGAGTGGTCTGTTTTTTGCCGTTTCCTCCCAGTTGGTGAAGTCAATGTCACACTTTTTGAGGTTCGATTTCAGGGAGTCCTTGTAGCGTTTCTTGGAAGGATATATACGAGGGGCTGCTGAAAAGTTCCTGACTTTAAGGGTGTCGCGAAAGGCCTGGACGGAGGCCCAACCTTCCGGGCTCTTTTGCAGGGCTAAGAAAAACTGAAGCATTGCCGCAATAAGTGTGTGAATCTGAGGGAGAATATGTTGAATAAAATCACCCTCCCCCGTACACATTTTTTAAATGTCACATCTAATTTTAACTTTTATTTTCATTTTTCCATTTTCGAACTTGGCAAATGTAAAGAAGTTTAACAAAGGAAGCACCTCACCCCAGCATTTAGTTAAAAACTAATGAATTATGTCCGTATAGTCTTTATATATATTTCTTTACTACCCACAAGGGGCTAAACATAGAGGGGACAAACAAGGACAGACAAAGGGATTAAATCGATTACATCGATCCCAGTGCGAATCTAGTAATTTATGTATCGACCCCGAAAGGATGAAAGGCAAAGTCGACCTCGGCGGAATTTGAACTCAGAACGTAACGACAGACGAAATACGGCTAAGCATATCGCCCGGCGCGCTAACGTTTCTGCCAGCTCGCCGCCTTTAGTCTTTATATATATATGGGCACATATATGGGTATATATAGTCTTTATATATATATATGGGTACATATGTGTGTGTGTGTATGCACGTATGCATACATGCACATACATATATATGCAAACCCGTACTGCGGTGGCATGGGATATTAGTCGCATTCTTTCCATACTACAGCGAAGGAAAGATTCGGCCGCATTTGGAGTGTCTGAGCAATCCATTCCAGAGAAAGTACTGCTTACATGTTAAACTCGAAGTACCTACAAAAGGTGAGTTAAACAAAGCTTGCCTGACTCTAGAATTGGTCAGGAAGCCGCTGTAGGCTGTTGACAACTCTTTGCGGGCTTCCGTTTTAACAATTTACACATGTACAGCTTTTTATGAGGTAATCGAACACAGACACAAGTTGAGTGCCATCAACACTATATATCTACAAATGCGCACGCACGCACACACACCACACACACACACACACACACACACACACACACAAACGCACGCATGCACACACACAATTATACATATTCATAAAAAGATCAATATACATACCTATATATACACATTATCTATCTATCTATCTATCTATCTATCTATCTATCTATCTATCTATCTATCTATCTATCTATTTATCTATCTATCTATCTATCTATCTATCTATCTATCTATCTATCTATATATATATAATATATATATATATATATATATATATATATATATATATATATATATATATATATTATATATATATATATATCACGGGAAGCTTTATGAAAATAGACAAAAGACGAAGGCAGGTGGGAAACAAACAAACAATTGTATTAGTATGGCGCTCAGGAAATATAAATAAAACAAGTCTTTAACGTTTCGAGCCTACGCTCTTCAACAGAAAGATACACAGAGAGAATATATGTATATATACGAGTGGGTGTTGAAAAGTTCCTGACTTTGGGTAAAAGAAAATGCAGGAAGATCAGTTAATTATGATTTTATTCAACATATTCCCCTCTCAGATTCATACATTTATTGTAGCGGTCCTTCAGTTTTTCTAAACCTTGTTTAAGAACTCGGAAGGATGGGCCGCCAACCAGGCCTTTCATGGCACCTTTAAAACCAGGAACTTTTCAGCATCCCCTTGTACACACACACACACACACCACACACACACACACACATACATACGTATATAAATGAAAAAAAAAGACGTATGGTAAATGAACAAACGACATAACATATACTGAGTTTACAACCGGGCGCGGGACAAACTCAGAAAGTCCCTAATTCTTTATCAGTTATCAACCAATTGGTTATACTCAGTTTCACACCATACATACATGTATGTATGTATGTATATATGTATGTATGTATGTATGTATGTATGTATGTATGTATGTATGTATGTATGTGTGGAGGTGCGTGGCTCAGTGGTTAGGGTGTCAGCATCATGATCGTAAGATTGTAGTTTCGATTCCTGAACCGGGCGACGCGTTGTGTTCTTGAGCAAAACACTTCATTTCACATTGCTCCAGTCTACTCAGCTGGCAAAAATGAGTAACCCTGCGATAGACTGGCGTCCCGTCCAGCTGGGGAACGCACACGCCATTGAAACCGGGAAGCCGGACCCATGAGCCTGGCTAAGCTTTAAAAGGGTGCATTTATTGTATGTATGTATGTATGTATGTATGTATGTCAGGTCACTTTCGAGTGCTACTGGTAACATGTAATCCAGTACAACCTGTTGCATGGTCGGGTCGTCGGCAACCCCACCAAGCTTGCTTGGTGAGGAGGTGTTTATTGGACACCCTGCGGGATGAAAGACAAAACCTGTCAAAGGGCGGAGGAACTCTTGAGAGTCAACGGCCATCCAATAAATGTGTAATTTTTGTTTCTTAAGGCTTAAGGCTGTATCATGCGCGGGGACATAGAAATAATCGGACTGAATACCCGATCGCGCAGTTAAACCATTGGGAGTGAAGGACTCCTAGCCTTTGTTAGGGCATCCTTCTAGGAGAAGGTAACACAGGTAACTGAGATAACTCAGGCATAAAACCTGCGGCTCAGTGGTTACCGATGATGTTAACTTGTTCTTCTTTTCGGATTAAAGCTGCTGTTGCTTAGTGAGTGGGATTGACTCAGTGCACAGCCTTTCCTCACTTTAAAAAAATCTTCTTGCACAGGCATTGCACGATAACAACATTGTTCATGATTATTGATGGTGCTGTGAGTCTGAACTGAATGGCTGGCTGTAGCCTTAAAAAGCAAATAAAAGTCGCATTCGATCACAGCACCAGTAACAGCTAAGCTTCGTGCAATGGCCATACTCGATAACGAGGGGGCAGCCATAATGTATGTATGTATGTATGTATGTATGTATGTATGTATGTATGTATGTATGTATGTATGTATGTATGTATGTATGTATGTATGTGTATGTATGTATGTATGTATGTATGTATGTATGTCATTATTCAGTTTTCTTTCAAGATTTCTTGCTAATAGAAAACGAGACGGTTTCTAACCTAGATCCAAGGCTCCTTCATTGGAGTTTCAACATCATGTATGTGTGTGTGTATGTGTGTGTGTTTGTTGTTGCAAGAATATATATGCGCACGTATATTTATATATGTTAGCATGTATGTTAGCACAAAGCCTAGTTTGACATGTGACGAGAGTGGGCGTATCTAAGAAAGGAAGGCTTTAGAAGGCATCAGAAAAGCCACATAAAGGTAGTTATTAACTATGCATTATATGCCACCACTACTTGCAGGAGGTATTAAAAAGGACATGCGTCAAGAGGCTGGGTGAAACGCAATTATGAATGTTTACCAAAGCAATATTGTAGCATCTACTGCAAGAGGCATCTATCACTGTCACACTTGTACAAAAGTGTGCAAGTCCCGAAAAGAACTGAAGAGCCATATTGTTCGTACCGTTCATATGTAAGAGAACAACTGACTGAAAATCGAGTTGCATCTATCTATCTATCTATCTATCTATCTATCTATCTATCTATCTATCTATCTATCTATCTATCTATCTATCTATCTATCTATCTATCTATCTATCTATTTCTTTCTTTCTCTCCCATTCCCTTTTTCGTCTTTTTTCCCTCATTTAACTTGTCTCTTCCTCTCTCTCTCCACCTCACCGTTCTTCATGGTCTCCTCGCACCATTCCCCTTCTTCTCTCTCTTCCTCTTGCTCCTCCTCCCCCATTCCCGTCGTCCATCTGCGACGATACTTCCGTCGTAACTGCTATCCTGTCTTTTCTCGCCCGCCTTCTAAGGCTACTGGTCGACATTCTTTCTCTCTCGTCGTCCACTATAATCCAGCGTTTGCAATACTTTTTTCGTCTGGCGTTAACAGCCCTTCTTATCTTGTTCTCCTTGTCTTGTCTCTCACTGTTATATATTTATTTTCCCACTGTTTATATATATATATTTTACTGTTTATTTGTTTGTACTGTCGTTACCGTCTTGCTTTTTTTTTTACCCTTCTGCGAAAAGATCTCAGAATTTTAATTGATTTGCTTTTCGCAGGAAGGAAGTTTTCTTCGAAGTATACGTCTCGCTTTTATCCTTCGAAACGTTTAGTAGATGAAACCTTAGCGACTGAAGAAGGGGATTTTTCGTTGTGCTTATTGTCCTGTATCTCTCTTTTTTTGCTTGTCTTGTTCCTTGGTTTGTGTCTATATTTTTCGTCTCTCTATGTGTTCGACGTCTTTTTGGTGTCCTGTACACATATATGCGTGTATATGTACATGTAGAGGTAGGTACGTACATATATGTTTATATATATGCATATGTTCTATTTTATTAACATATATATATATATATATATATATATATATATATATATATATATGTATATAGTACGTTTAAATATTTGTTGTGCAAGATTTTTTTATGTGAAGCCGTGTGTTGAAACAGATATTGTTATATTCGGAATGGTCATATTGCCAGTTTAGCCAATAAAAACACACGCACTATATATTTGGTGTTATTTTGCTTCAGTGATATTATTTTTTACATTAATCTTAATCTTATTTCGGCCAGAGTTCTTTCGTCACACTCCTGTGACCGCATCAGTGGTCCTTTGTTTTCTTCTTTCGTATTGTGTCTCTCCTTACTAACCGTCATATATATATATATGCATATACGAGATGACAAAGGAATAACTGTTTAATCTTATGAACTGCATTAGCTTACAGCAGTTTCTGCTATGGGTTGCAGCAGCATCTTAGTAGTGTACCTAAGAATAACACCTTATAGATTCATCGGACCCTCAAATATGGAGTGCAATTTATGTGGTGGAAAATTACACACACACACACACATACGTATGCCTATATATATATATATATATATATATATATATATATATACAGACCACAATCCACTGCATCTTTAGCAAAAACAGCTGGAAGCTAATGTAGTTCTTAAGATAACCATTTATTCCTTTGTCATCTCATTATTTTTATAACCTGTCTATACGCGTCTAACCCATCGTTCTGAAGCATATGTATCTTGACACCAGGTTGATAGTCTCGCAATGCTTAAACGAAATATTAAAGCAATATATATGTATATATATATATATATATATATATATATATATATATTATATATATATATATATATACTAGTAGTATCGCCCGGCGTTGCTCGGGTTTGTAAGGGAAATAACTATATAAGCATTTTTAGAGAGTTATAGCCAAAAAATAGCAAAGAAATGCATTAATAATGGAAAAAAAAATATGGTAAATTTTTTTTAAATCGTTGACTCATCGTAGACATTTTTAGAGAGTTACTTCCCTTATATAATAGCGGAAAAATGCATTAAAATGGAAAAAATGATGGTAATTTTTTTTTTAAATCGTAGACTCATCGTAGACGCGCGCTAATACCCAGAAGGGCTCGATATGAATCCCGACTATAAGATACCCGGTGTTGGTTAAACAGCACCGCAAAATGTGGGAGTAAGAAATCTAAATCGTAGGAGACTGACACATAACTTCACTTTTATATATAAAGATATATATATATATATAGAGAGAGAGGGAGGGAGATACACATTTACCGATACGGTTGCACATAGGATAAATGTGTTTTAAAGTTGTGGTTTCTGTGGTTTGTTTGTTTGTTCTCAAACAACACTTATTTCAGTGCTGTTGACACCGCCGGATTGAATGGTACTGCCCAGGTGTCGAAACCATATTGATATCCAAGGGGCAGCTGATGATGGAGGTATGTCGGATTGTTGGTATGGCTGTAGAATAGTATTATAACACATCCTTTTGATATATATAAACATGCACACACACACACGCACACACACATACACACATGCATATGTATATTTATATATACAATTGAAGAATAGGATAAAATCTTTATAAGAATTTATCAAGTAGTTAGCATGAAAAACCTCATAAGAGAAAAATCCATAAATTATTCCTCTTAAATATATTTATATTAAGGGCATTACTATACATAAATGCCTCACGCTAGGAGGGATTCCTAAAGTCAAAACTACCATAATAAATATATATATATGTATGTATATAATATATATATATATATATATATATATATATATAATATATATATATATATATATATATAATATATTGCAGGAGAATTCGAGGGCAGGATGGAAAGATTTAACAAAAGAGAAAAAAAGAGTCTAGTTGTTTACGGAAGGGCGAAGTCGCACCGATACAGTCGTCAATATAATGACCCGTATAGTTCGGAAGTGGGGCCAGTGAATCTTGAGGCTGTTTGGGCCTCAACGTAGCTAACGAACAGGTTCGCATAGTTGGGACCCATTCTCATTTCCATGGCCACTCCTGAGACATGTTGGTAAAAATCACCCATGA
>NC_042998.1:176896138-176916138 GCF_006345805.1 Octopus sinensis
CGGCAGAATTTGAACTCAGAACGTAACGACAGACGAAATACCTATTTCTTTACTACCCACAAGGGGCTAAACACAGAGAGGACAAACAAGGACAGACAAAGGGATTAAGTCGATTATATCGACCCCAGTGCGTAACTGGTACTTAATTTATCGACCCCGAAAAGATGAAAAGCAAAGTCGACCTCGGCGGAATTTGAACTCAGAACGTAGCGGCAGACGAAATACCGCTAAGCATTTCGCCCGGCTTGCTAGCGTTGCTGCCAGCTCGCCGCCTTGAAGATAGACTTGGTGAAGATAGACTTGATAAGGTAATGAAAGAATGCTCCTGGTATAGCTACATTAACAGCACCATATATACATTTTAAAGGAATGTTTACATGGTTACTCTACATCAGGGGTCCCAATCATTTTTTATCCATGGACCCCTTTGATCACTATTTTATTCTGGTGAACCCCCATAGCCATCCGATGTTTAAAAACTAGTTTCATAGAAACTTCTTGCAAAATTCGTATTTTGTTTTTCACATATTAACTTGTGTAGGTTGAACTATATAAAATGTTAGGGAAAGAAACCTAGCTGTTTCTTATTCCTTTATTGCCTACAAGGGGCTAAACATAGAGGGGACAAACAAGAACAGACAAACGGATTAAGTCGATTACATCGAGCCCAGTGCGTAACTGGTACTTATTTAATCGACCCCGAAAGGATGAAAGGCAAAGGCGACCTCGGCGGAATTTAAACTCAGAACGTAACGGCAGACGAAATACTGCTAAGCATTTCGCCCGGCGTGCTAACGATTCTGCCAGCTAGCTGTTTCTTGCAATACATACCCATACATACATCTAAAGCAGCATTTTCCCAGGGGCCTTTAAAATACTATTGTGGATCTCCAATTTACCATTTTGTTACGTGGATCCCTCAAAAATCTTATATAGATCTTCAGAAGTCATACGGACCCCACCAGAATAAAATAGTAATTAAAGGGTCCATAGGTAAAAATTGATTGAGAACCCCTGATGTAGAGTAACCGTGTAAATATCCCTGTAAAATGTTGTGTATATAATATGGTGTTAGCTATACCAGGAACATTGTTTTATTGCCTTATGAAACCTATCCTCATCATATTAAGTGGTTATACAGTAATCTCTCCACCTTGATCGGTCTATTCTGCTCTACATGCTCGGAATAGCTGCAAAACCTAATACAAAACAAAACTTTCTATTGTATTAAAATTAAAAGAACCCATTGCTTTGTCAAGTCCTGGATACAACACTTGTGACCAAAATGGTCGCAGCCAGACTAGAATCTTTTCTGTTTGGTTGCTAGCAGCTGCCAGCGTCAAGTTTCTGTTCGAATTGGTTTTATATTCAGTGTAATGATACACTTTTATAGGTTAATTAATGACGTGAAAGTAATTTTCGCTATAAATCAATAAATAAAGAGTTATTAGTAATTAAAGTTTGAAAATTTTGGCAATTTTAGCCAATCGTAAGCCACAGACACATTCATGTCTGTTTCGATAGTAACAAGTTGAAACATGAGAATTCTTTTGCCTGTTGCCATAGTAATAGTCTTTGAAAAGTCTGCGAGAAAGCACGTGTTGACAGCAGTCTTGTTTACTCGTTTCTTCTTGTCATTGAGCATTGAGGTGATTGTGAGGTGTGCTAAAAATAACAGCTAAATAAGACTTTTTTCGATAAATCTTTTAAATGAAAGTTTATTTGCCAACATCTCGCTTAGAGATTTAAACCTGCTTTTCTCTTTCAAATTGACATAAACATTTATTTACGTGCAAGAAAATTATCGGAGACATAACACGTGTTGACCAATATTGACAACACGTGCTATTTTCAGGACATTGACGACAAAATGTGCAGTCACGCACAAAGTGACAGCTTCCAAATCCTGTTTCCTGACTGGGTGAAAATGATCAAAATTTAAGCCTCTATAACTTTTTAAAAACATTTTTCTGGAAAAAATAAAACAACTCCAGCATTTCAGTTTGGGCAAGTGTATTATTGTACCAAATTTAAAAAAATTCGGTACACTTTAATTTTTGGAACCGCTGGCAACCAAGCAGAAAAGATCCCCGGATTATCTTTGATTATAGGTCTGCTTGCTTAGAGATGACCTGGAGTTAAATAACATTATCAACACCATTATTGTAGCTGTTTTACCACCACCACCACCACCTCTTCGATTGCTATCGCAAGCAGCAGTAGCTTTCTTCAACCGAATACACGTTGTTGATTACCCAAATACGACAACTTTAACACGAAATAACTTCTAAAATACGAAATTTTGTCAAAAACGTTCAGAGTTAACCGTGTTCTACATGAGAAATTCTACCAGTATTCGAAGTTTCAAACTGTTTAGTTAAAAAAAAATTAATTAAAAAAAAATCTGTGATTGAGATGGAATAGATCCACACTTTCATGGCCACCACATACTATCACCAACAATAGCACCACCATCTCCACCACCACCACCGCCACCGCTGCCACCACCACCGCTACCACCACCATCGCCATCACTATCACTATCAGTATTGCTATCAACAAGACTGCCATTAACACTCTCACTGCCATTCTCATTATCAGCACCATTCTCACCAATACTACCTTCATTGTTCAAGTTTTCATTATCGTCACCACGACGACGACGACAACGACGACGACGACAACGACGACGACGACGACCACCACCACCACCACCACCACCACCACAGCAACAACAACCATCGTTACAACCACAACTATCAAAACTACTACTACTACCACCACCAGCACTACCACCGAATCCACCGCTTCCAGCAACAGCAGCTTCATTAGTAACATAAACGTTACTTCCACTTTCAGCGCCGCCACTGCGTCCATTAACCCCACAACCACAGTTTATATCCGCAATTCCTTCCACTCTTCTTTCTCTGAATCATTACCTCGGCCACTAACCACCACCACCAACACTGCTCCCAGCATCACCAGTAACGACAATAAAAATACTATCTCCATCACCATCACCATCACCACCACCACCACTATCATCATCATCATCATCATAAACATCATTAGTGTAGCCCATCCAACGAACTTGAAACCGATTCCAAGAACCAATCCTCAACATTATTTAAATCACTAGACAGGAAGAATATGATTTACAGAAAGCTGAAGTTGACATTTTACATATTTTTCTCAGCAGCATTTCCACGAGTTTTATACAGCTTTTCGTCTTTCTTTTCTCTTTCTCTCTCCTTCAGGTCACACTTTCTTCTCCTCTCTCTCTCTCTCTCTCTCTCTCTCTCTGTCTCATCTAGTATTACCATCCTTACTCCAAAATCTCCCGCTGTTATTCATTCAAGAAGAAATTCATTCAGAAAAACCACTCAAATCAACAAACAAAGAAGAAATTGTTAAAAGACAGAAAAGTGATGAATTACAGCAGCCGGTTTATTTACGTCTGCGCGCAAGAAAGGAAGTGTTTATCGCTTAGAAAACATTATTACCGATTTCACTAGCTTGCTCTAAATGTTCTTAATGTTCATAGGCGTGAGTCGCTGAACCTGAAGAAATTGGATGAAAAACTTTCGCTACTAGCAAACATAAGCAACAACTGCTGGAAACACTAGATCATGGTACAACTAGTTCAGTGGTTCTTAACTGAGGGTCCATATAAGATTTCTGGAGGGCCCACGCAACAAAATAATAAATTGGCGATCCACAATAGTGATTTAAGAGCCCCTGAAAAGATTTCGCGGATCATTTCGGTTTGAACGGCAGTTTTTTAAAATAATTTCCACGTAACTAAACACTTTTAAACTTCGTATACTGGTAGAATGTGTTTATAAGACATCTTTTTCTCTTGGCTTTATTGAGAAAATTCTATAGTTTGTAAGATATTTGTTGTTTTTTTTCTTCAATTTCTACAATTTCAATGACGTCTATTGAGGTGAAAACATTCTGTGTCGTATGAATATGTCCCTCGTTTAAGAAACAGATTGGGTTTATTTACATTTCTGAAGAAAAAAGATACCCTTTCCCCACCCTAACCCTAACCCAAAATCTAACTACCCTAACTAACCCTAACCCTAAAACAGATTGAAATGCAATAGATCGATACTAGGGTCATAATTATGGGTGACAATTTCATATGACACCGCTAGAAAAAACTACTGTTCAAACCGAAAAGATCCGATTTCGCTTTAGATATATGTATTGGAATGTATTGCAAGAAACAGCTAGGTTTTTTTTTTCCCTAACATGTTACATAGTTCAACATACACAAGTTAATGTGTGAAGAATTTGAAAGAAGGAATTTTGAAAGAAGTTTCCATGAAACTAGTTTTTAAACATCGAATGGTTATGGGGGTTCACCAGAATAAAATATGGATAAAAAATGGTTGAGAACCCCTGCACATAATCTTTGGCAGCTCCACTATGCCTACAGTGTCTTAGAGTTCAAATATAGTTCAGATGTTTAACACAGGGATCGGAATGATGGGGACTTTATGCCCTAATATACTATAAACCAATGCAATGGAATTTAAATTCCTGATATGTCTTTGACATTCTTTCTTTTCTCTTTTATGTTTTGATTGTTTCAGTCATTGGAGTGCGGCCATGCTGGGGCATCACTTTGAAGGGTTTGGTCGAACAAATAGACACCAGTGCTTATTTTTTAAAGCCTGGTACTTAATCTCTCCGACTCTTTTTGCCGAACCACTAATTTACGGGGACGTACACAAACCAACATCGGTTGTCAAGCGGTGGCAAGGGAACAAACACAAATACAGACACACATATAAATACACACTCACACATATTGACACACACATACAGATACACACGCACACACATACTTAGATACACGCACACGCTCACACACATATATTATGTCGATGGCCTTCTTTTAGTTTTTGCTTATCAAAACCACTCCATACTTGCCCAAGATGCCGCGTAATAGGACAGAACCCAAGGCGATATGATTAGGAAGCAAGCTTCTTAACCACGCAGTTACAACTACGAAACATTGGTTTCAGTTTTTCTATCGTTGCTTTGGAAAATAGGAATTACACCATAGACCATCGAAATAGCCTGATGCATTTATGAATTCCTCGAGATCATTATGAATTTTTCAACATTAAAAGCAATAAACAAGGACTCAGCTCACCGTGGAAGAAAGCCTGACCCCAACACAACGGAACTCATAACACATATCTAATAATGATTTCCTATGTAGTCAAATGCCTCAGATTTTTAGATGAGATGAAGAGGATGCTGTGATGTCCACGCCTTTCTCGAGGTCATTAATAATTCCAGTAACAATTTTCCACATTGCCACATTTGAAATTTAGGACATGGCTAATCGAATCAAATCTATGTTTAGTGTTACTTTGATCAGCTCCAGAATACCCATTTCTTTACTACCCACAAGGGGCTAAACATAGAGGGGACAAACAAGGACAGACAAACGGATTAAGTCGATTACATCGACCGCAGTGCGTAACTGGTACTTAATTTATCGACCCCGAAAGGATGAAAGGCAAAGTTGACCTCGGCGGAATTTGAACTCAGAACGTAACGGCTGACGTAATACGGCTACGCATTTCGCCCGGCGTGCTAACGATTCTGCCAGCAGAATACCCCCAAAAGGTTTGATAAAATAAGTTGTTTTTTTGCGAGATTTGAAACCAGAATGTGCGAGAAGACAAATATTGCAGGCCGTTTAGTCTGTCGTTGAATCAATTCAGCTACTTCACCATCTGACATTAATCCTAATATTGGAGTATTTTCAGAAAAAAAAAAGAAAAAAAATCCAAAATACTGAAATGTTCCAACTGTGATATTTACTGTTGAACCGATAAGTTTATACATATGTGAAACCAGAAGTAAAATATATTATATTTTAGAATTCGTTTTATTTTATTTTCTCTTCTCTTTATGCTATCAACGGTTAAATGACATTTCCTCTCGTACATGGTATCAACAGTTATGTTGATATACTGATATAAAAAGCTAACTGCCTGAGGTTGCTGGTTTTAGGTTATTGATTTTGAGTCAGTGTTAACAAGCTGAGATCAGCTTGTTAACCGGTAAGAACCAATAAATACATAAAGAAATGGAGATTAGTTTGTTTCTAGGTATAGTAACTGATGAAAGGCAATGAAGTGAACAAAAATTATTGACTTTATGTTTTGAAGAAAGCTTATGCAAACGACAAGTCACTAGTAAATAATTTGCTATAGGATGTGAACTGCGTTTGAAGAGTACACTTTATCCGCAGAAGATGCACACACGCATGCACTCACACACATACACGCACGCACATAGTTACCCCCCACACATACATATAATATATCAGCAGGATGATATTAAAAATGGTCGCCAAAATCTGTCTAAATTATATTGAGCGATCCATTATGTACGCATACACCCCATCCTCCTCCTACACGCGCATACACAGACATAGACATGTACATAATTATTTTCCTCTGTTACAAACACTAAACCACTTGTCTTTACACCTAGTAGAAGTTTTGATTGGAAATGTCCACCTAAACCTCTTGTGTCGATAGGTATATATATATTTGTTGTGCAAGATTTTTTATGTGAAATCGTGTGTTGAAACAGATATGACCATCCTGAAATACAACAATATATATATGTATATATATATATATATATGTATATATCAGAAGTATTATGCCTATGTAGACCAGAGCATTCTTTTCTACAGTCAGCTTTGTATATTATTTTACCATCATGTCGCAATAGGATGTACTATTTTAATAGCACTTTTGGGCAGCTGCTAATACGTGTAATATTTTACTCAAAATATATATAACATAATCGATATTTTCGCTCTCGTCTCGAGAATTTATAAGCTTCACTGTCTCTATTGTCCATGAATTATTTTGCAGTTATCTCCTGCTCCTGAATTACAAGAGCATAATCTTCGAAACGTGACGTTAGTGTAACAGACCAGTGTAATAAAAAGCAATATTTCTCTTATCATACTCAAGTTACGAGAGAATACCTATGCAAATCCCTTGCGGATCCTCTTTTGGGGTACTATGCAGAAGGATTCACGTCTAAGTTTAGTTAAGATACACTATTCCAATAAATTCTGTGGTTGCATGGAGACCATCGGAAAGGGAATACTTCTTGTGAATATTACCCGCCCGTAGTACTTCACTTAGTTCTCAGCACTTAGTTGTTATATCTATTTTTTCAGCTATTGTTGGGTAGAAGCTGTCTGTGCGATACGACACTAATTTTAAACTATTCCTTTGCTATCTTCTTTTGAGATAGAATTTGTCAATATCACTGGCATACGGGAGGGTTGCAGTTGGTATGAAGATCTTGCAGATCTTGATAGCCCTGGAGTGGTTTTACTATATAGATCAGTGAACCATTTCAGGTTTTGGCACTAGTATTGGTCCTGAGAAGGAATTATAAAATATTTTTCTGTTGCGAGAAGAAAATTTTGACTGTCATTTTATTCTATGTTCCGTTATAATATTCACTGGGATTTCAGAATACCTTTGTGTGGTACAGTTTTGTCAAAGCCTCGGTAATTGTAATAATCGTTGAGTGACAAGAAGAGATATTCCATTAATGTAAAGGATTTGGGATTTAGGAAGCAGTTTTTTTTTCGTTCAGCTATTCTTTTGGCAAAATTCCAATCCCAGAAAATGTTGGTAAATACAGCTGGATCAGCTAAAATGTTAGTAAATACAGCTGTTTCTCGACATTATAAATGTTTTCTGTATATATCTTCGAATTATTCACAAAGAAATTATGGATTACATTGATGTCTTTGCTGCTGTAGACCCTTACACATAACTGCTGGATATTTGTTAAAGAAATGACAATGGAATTAGTGCTAATATAAATAGAAGTTCAGACAGACTGTCTCTTTGGAATATTCATTGTGAAATGCCTTCCTGGCATTAATTTTTATATGTATGTATAAATGTATGTATGCCTGCATGTATAATGCATCCGTGTATGTATGTATGTATGTATGTATGTATGTATGTATGTATGTATGTAAGTATGCATGCGTGCGTGTATGTATGTATGTATGTATGTATGTATGTATGTATGTGTGCGCTTATATGCTTATATGTATGTATATAGGTTTGTTTACTTATAGATGTGTTTATGTGATGTGTTCTCCATTTGTTTTTTACTTCATGTGGATAAAATGTACAAACGTACACACGCACACACACACACACACCACACACACATACACACACACACATACACATATATAAACTCTCCTGTCTTTTGTATTTTACCAAACTGTGAACTCTTGCGTAACCTCTTATGTAACATGCAGTCATTGATTGACCTTGCATAGATCTTTCCTGTTTATGGCAAATGGTTTTGATGTGGATTAAATTATAGTTTTTTTTTTTTTGAGAGTTTGATATGAATAGATGATGAATCATTTGTCATTAGTTGCCTGATAATCCCCACTGCCAAGCAAAATTTTCCTTCGACTCTCACTCACTCACTCTATTCCCCCACTCTCTCACTCTCTCACTCACTCACTCACTCTATTCCCCTCCCTCTATTCCCCCCACTCTCTCACTCACTCACTCACTCACTCTATTCCCCCACTCACTCACTCACTCACTCTATTCCCCCACTCACTCACTCACTCACTCACTCACTCACTCTATTCCCCCACTCACTCACTCACTCACTCTATTTCCCCACTCTCTCTCTCACTCACTCACTCACTCACTCACTCACTCACTTTATTTCCCCCCTCCCTCACTCACTCACTCACTCACTCTATTCCCCCCACTCTCTCACTCACTCTCTCACTCACTCACACTCATTCACTCACTCACTCACTCACTCACTCACTCACTCTATTCCCCTCCCTCTCTCTGTCTTTCACTGTCGTTTTCTCCGGGTCTCCCAAAAACCAGTCACACACTCAGTGTTTGAAAATTAAGATTCCTTACATAGAATTTACATATACATGCATGCGTTAACACATACAATCATACACACATGCATACATACGTACAACATATGTACGTACATACAAACATACAACATACATACAGTCACACACACACAGACTCACACAGACACAGACACACACACATACACACACACACACACACACACACACACAGGCATATATTAATTATACTCATATACATATGCAGCACTTATAAATATACACACATATATTCACGCACACATATACACATACACACAATACAAATACGAAAGCAAGTCATACAAATGCACATCTATGGATATATGAGGAGCTGATGTACGAATTTGTAAGAATTATACATTTTCTAAAGGAGTTTGTGACCTAATTAAACGAATTCTTGATTAGAATCAAAATTGGGCAACAGAGTCAGATTCTGGGAAGCGATTTCTATTTTCTTTTTCCTCTATGATTCTATAAGTACTAGTAATATACTTAGGTGTAACAGAAAACCTTATTAGGTCTAATGAATCCTCGGGCACCTCCTCCATAGAGTCTTATCAACAGCAGCCGTCATTAGACTTTCAAACATTTGTCTTATGAAGAAAGGCTGAAGACGCTCGACCTTTATTCTCTAGAAAAACGACGACGCCGTGGTGATCTCATTCTTGCTCACAACATCATAAGCGGAAAGTGTAACCTCTCGAAAGAGCTGTTCTTCACTCCTGCTCCAGAGCGTCGGCTGCGGGGGCACTCCGGAAAGCTCTATCTGCGACGAGTTCACCTCAATCGAAGGAGAGGGGCTTTCTCCATCCGGGTTGCGGATCCGTGGAATAAGCTGCCGGACGAAATAGTGAAGATGCCGCTCGGTTCAAAGTCTCCCTTGACCACAAATGGCGTGAACTTTTTGGATGAACACCACCCTGTACATAACTCCATGTCCCCCTACATGGCCTTGCTTTTTGCTTTTTGAGCCAAAATTAACTTAACTTAACTAGGATGGACTCCCAAGCTTGACTAGCTGAGACTACGGGTATTATCCAACCATCTCGCTCTTCTACTCGTTGGCTCGGCTTGAAAAATTCGTCTTGCGATTCTTTCCTGCAACATTTTAATCATATGCACAAAGTATCAAAATTGTAACCTCGCAACGCAGAGAAGTAGCGACTCAACCTGGAGAGGCTTCCAGATCTCCGAGCTATGTGCCCTGTCGAGTAACGTTACTCCAGAGAAACTTCGGTGGAATACCATTTCGGCCGCTTGTAATCGCGATCACACTCTTTCGGGCATCACCTAACATTCTTGTGTTTTGAGGAATTGTTAACTACTAGGCTAATAGGCTAATCGACTACATAAAGTCTGACTTGTTGATTCGAAGAGAAAGAATAGATGGCCAAGAGAGAGAGAGAGAGAAGTTATGGACTAAATGCATAATATTAATAAAAGATAAACGATAATAAAAGATAAATGATAAAAGATAAACGATACAGTTATTTACATCTTTTAGCCTGTAAATGATTCAGACAGTAGAAAATATCTAATTCTTATTTCTCTATTGAATAAATGAAGCATAAAATTTCTGTTTGTATTTTCCAATTTTCCGTTCTATAATCCTTCATCGAAGGCCGGTGCTTACCATGCGTTGACAAGAGGCAATGACCTCGAAACTATAGTCCGTATGTAGTACCCGGACCTTCGAGGGAGGATGACCTCCCTTTACAAACAACACAAGGACACTGAGATAGTGTCTAAAGTCCTTCTGGTGACGTTGATCGCCTGGGGCTAAAAGCATCAGTAACCCCCCCCCAGTGCCTAGCCACATTCAGATGGCTGATACCCCTTACGTCGTTCTATAATGTAATCCCATTATTTTATCAAGGAACTTAGCTACATCTCGTGATTCATAAGTGTGCCACGGTGCACTAGTGGGTTGCGAGGTGCCGCCTAAGAACTCTACGTTCTAAAACTCCGAGTTCAAATCTCATCGATATCAATGTTCTCAATAACTCTTCGAGCGTAGATAAAACATAATAATGATCAACAATATACTGATATTGATTACTTCGATTATAGCAGTTCCAGCCACTCCTTTTGTTGCAAAAATTGATTTTGTCTCTAAGAAAATAATAATTATTGGATGACGACTAAGAATTCTTCATAATGATACATTCTGTTGCTCAATCCTCACAGCTGCATGATTCAAAGCTTTATGGTTTCTCGATATCAAAGGTTCGCCATAAAAGAGCCACCGTGTTTGCAATATTAAAACTCATCCCAGGTGGTTTGTTGCTTATAATAATATTTTGCCAAGAGCAGTTTCGTCAGTAATAAAAACCGATGTTGCTTTCCACTTGAGATTAAATCACAAATGTTGTTTTACACTGAAATATTCCTATCACACCAACTCCACTAATGTGATCCAATGGGAAGCATAAAAACACATCTGGCGATTTTCTCAAAGACTTGGCCTAACGACTAATAGTTGTCTACAAACTTATTTTCCATTGCTGGTGATTTTGACTTTCTATACGTGATGATTGCGTCTTCACACACACACACACACACACACACAACACACAATCTTGCTCATACACACAATGACAAATTCACACACACACTGACAGACGTACAAGCTGGGATGCTGAAAAGCTCCTGGCTTTGGGTAAAGGAAAGGCAGGAAGATCAGTTAATTATGATTTTATTCAACATATTCCCCTCTCAGATTTACATACTTATTACAGCAGTCCTTCAGTTTTTCTAAGCCCTATAAAAGAACTCGGAAGGCTGGGCCTCCAACCAGGCCTTTCGCGATTCCCTTAATGACAGGAACTTTTCAGCATCATCCCGTATATACTCGCATCTATCTATCTATCTATCTATCTATCTATCTATCTATCTATCTATTTATCATCTATCTATCTATCCATCTATCTATCTATCCATCTATCCTCTATCTATCTATCTATCTATCTATCTATCTATCTATCATCTATCTAATCTATCTATCTATCTATCTATCAATCCATCTATCTATCTATCTATCTATCTATCTATCTATCTATCTATCTATCTATCTATCTATCTATTTATCTATCTATCTATCTATCTATCTATCTATCTATCTATCTATCTATCTATCTATCTATCTATCTATCTATCTATCTATATTCTTTTCTTTGTTTCTGCCATTTGGCCGAAGCCACACAGGAACACCGGCTTAAAAGATTTTAGTTGAACAAATCAACCCAACGACTTATTTTTTAAGCCTAGTACTTATTCGGTCGGTGTCTTTTGCCGAACGGCTATGTTACGAGGACGTAAGCATGTCAACACCGGTTGTCAGGCGGTGAAAGAGGGACATATACACACACATATACAACCACAGACACACACACACGCACACACACACACACACACACATACACACACACACAGACACACAGACACACACACACGCGCGCGCGGCGGACTTCTTTCAGTTTCCACTACCAAATCCATTCACAAGGCTTTGGTCGGCCCGAGCTTATAGTAGAAGACACTTACCAAAGATGCCATGGTGTGGGCTTGAACCTAGAACCGTGTGGTTGGGAAGCAAGCTTCTTACACCACAAATATTCTCCCACTTACTTGAGTCCCACCATAATCTGTCTGCTTGGCCAGAGGTAATACTGACGCATTCTGCCTTTCCCCTCAACAATTCCAGCTTCTTCTCCTTTGGTTCGTCTCATACGGTAGGCTCCTGACCTCTGGCACACACATTTCTCCAAACCTTTTCCTCTCAATTCCCATATTGCCCTCCGGCATCCTTATATACACTTCCATTATTTCGTCATTTTTACTTGCCCATAACCGAAGAGACAAGCCTCTCCACACACCATCTCTCTCTCTGTCTTCCACTTTCAAAGAAACTGCTACAACTCAAAACAGTTAAATTCTTCACTGAGCTACAATAATTGAACCGACCGAACTAATAGCAACACTCCTATGAAGTAATTCTTAGAGATGTAGGCCAACACGTGCGTGCGTGTGTGTATGTGTGCGCGCGTGTGTGTGTGCGTGCATGTGCGTATGTGTGTGTTTATATGGTGTGTGTATGTATGTACGCGTGTGTGTGAATTCTCCCTATATATATATATTTCTCCACGTGCGGTCAACACAACCCCACCATTTATTGATCTATATGTATATATATATATTTATATATTAGGCTGCGAGCTGGCAGACACGTTAGCGCGCCGGACGGAATGCTTAGCGGTATTTCGTCTGTCGTTACGTTCTGAGTTCAAATTCCGCCGAGGTCGACTTTGCCTTTCATCCTTTCGGGGTCGATAAATAAAAGTACCAGATTCGCACTGGGGTCGATGTAATCGACTTAATCCCTTTGTCTGTCCTTGTTTGTCCCTTCTATGTTTAGCCCCTTGTGGGCAGTAAAGAAATATATATGTATATGTATATTTATATATATATACACCCACAGCCACACACACAAACGCACGCGAACATACACTCGCACACATATGTAAATTCGTAGTATGCACATATGCATGCATATGTATGTATGCATGTGTTTATTTCTTTGACTTGTTTCAGTCATTTGACTGCGGCCATGCTGGAACACCGCCTTATATAAAATCACTATAAGTATATATATATATGTACATGTGTACATATGAACGTATATATGTATCTATATATACATAGATATATACACATGCACATGTGCATATATATATATATGTATACACACACACACACATACATATATATATACATATATACATACATATATAAATGCATGCATGCAAACACATACGTATATACACTCACATACACACATACATACGTCTGTGGTTAAGGTGTCGGGCTGACGATCATTGCTTTGCAAGTAATGAAGATCGAAAAAAAAACCTTATTCTGTTTGTTTTTGAATTTGTACTTATAATGACATACATTAATTTATGGGTAATCAGTATTAAAGAAAATCAAGAACCTTGCTACACACGGAATGGTGTTTCAGGAATATAATTGTATCCATAAATTCTTGATTGGTCTACATGAGAACTTCAATATAGCTGCGCAAACTGCTGAAATGAATAAGATACCTCTTTCTTCTTCTCTATCTCTCGTTGTCTCTCCTCTGTATATTTTTGTCTCTCTGACCTTAACTATCTCCCTTTAACTCTTTACATATACATATATATATATATATATATCTATATATATATGTATATATAAAGTTAATCTAAACATGAAAGCACAAAGAGAAAACACAACAACGCGAGGACGTGGAACAAATATAGTATTATTGGACGCTCAGGAAGGAAGGGAAGAAGGAGGGTTTTACGTTTCGAGCGGAGCTCTTCGTCAGAAACATAGGAAAAGGAAAGATCCAGAGAAGGGAAGACGGAGGAAATCGCTCTCTCCTATAGTTCACACTCTGTCGTTGTAAATAAGACACCAGGCATGGTAGAAGCGGGCCGCACGATACATTGTTCATCATCACGTGGACGGCACCATTAAAAAAAAATCTTGATTTTTTTAATTTAGCGTGCCATTCAGAAAGTCGTGCGGGCTGCAGTTGGCTCATGACTAATATATACGATAATGTAGTTCTCCAGTCCCTTAAAAGGGGTAGGAATAGTCAAAGCTGGGATACCTCTGATTATATGTCGGTTTGATCATGGTTGACCTTGACTAAACAACAGCAACAACAACGACAACAACAACAACAGCAACAACAACAACAACAGCAGCAGCAACAACAACAACAACAACAACAACAACAACAACCAGCAGCAGCAGCAGTAGCAGCAGCAGCAACAACAACAAAAATAACAAAAAAGAGCAGCGATAACAGTAAGAACAGCAACAACAAACAACAACAATAAAAGCAACTTCATCAGCAACATCCTCAACAACAAAAACAAGAACCACGGAAATCACGACAAACTACCACGACAGTGACAATAACAACAGCAACGCACTAGAAACCACAGTTCTAACACGAGAAGAACAATCGCCTGCATGGAAGCAGACAAGAAATTTCCGTATTATATACAAAGCGCAATACAAATGTAATTGTATTTTATTAGTTATTTCTAATCTCACCAAAAATGAAACCCACGAGGTATGATTTCATAGATTTGTGGCATCCATTTGCTCCATAAAGCGCCACTGTCACGCGAAATGCCTGCAATTCTGCTATCAAAGAGTTTAAGTTGCCTTCCACTGACTTTATTTAATCGAAGAACATTACTCAGTGAGTGATGGCATTGATGCTGTTTTGGAAAAACTGCTGTCTCTCTCTCTCTCTCTCTCTGTATATATGTATATAATGTGTGTGTGTGTGTGTGTGTGTGTGTTGTGTGTGTGTGTATGAATTTGTGTTACAAGATTCCTAATGTAAAGTCGTTTGTTGAAACAGATATTGTTGTATTTCGGGATTCTATTTTTCTTTTTTTATTCTTTTTGTATTCTTTTAGTTGTTTCAGTCATTTGACGGCGGCCATGCTGGAGCACCGCCTTTAGTCGAACAAATCGACTTCAGGACTCATTCTTTGTAAGCCTAGTACTTATTCTATCGGTCTCTTTTTGCCGAACCGCTAAGTTACGGGAACGTAAGCACACCAACATCGATTGTCAAGCGATGGTGGGGGAACAAACACAGACATACAAACACACACACACACACACACACGCACCACACACACACACGACGGTCTTCTTTCAGTTTCCGTTTCCCAGATCCACTCACAAGCTTTGTTCGGACCGAGGCTAGAGTAGAAGATACTTGCCCAAGATGTCAAGCAGTATTTATGAACTCGGAACCATGTGGTTCGTAAGCAAGCTACTTACCATACAGCTACTCTTGTTTTTTGTCAAATAAACACATACACAATACATTCGTTCTTCACTCGTTTATTACTTTCCTTATTCTAACTCATGTCTTGTCCGGAAATCTTTCGTCACACATCTCTGACCTCCGCAGCGACACTTTCCGTCTTCGTGTGTGCTCTTCCTCTGCTTATTCCATAGAAGACCAGAATGGAATATGCAGAGCAAGAGCACACACGAAGATAGAAAATGTCACAGCTGTGTGACGAAAGATTTCCGGACAATAGACATGAGTTAGAATAAGCACAGTAATAAACGAGTGAAAAACGAAAATATAGTGCATGTGTTTATTTGAAAAAAAAAAATGACCACCCCAAAATACAACAGTATATATATGTATATAATCTTGATCACAACGGCCCGATGAACGGCAACGTGAAACTCTGAGTAGCAATGTTTGTGATAATTCTGTGATGTTTTTGCAGCTTTAATAATAAAGTATATACGCATATAAGATAATATATATATATATATATATATATATTATATGCACACATGCATATATGGGTACATGACATCACCAACAGTAAACAACATAAAATACGAAAATAGATTAGTTTAATACGCAAACAACGAGAGAAAAATGGAAAACAGGACAAGTAACACAAAGAACGACCCTTCATCAGTTGTCGGCTGTCTATCTACTCATTTCGAGAAAACCGAACGAAAACAAAAATGGAGGGTCGTTTGAACAAAACGAGTTAAAAATAGCGAACGCTGGAGGATTATTTTCTTTGAAAAGAGGAAAGATAGATGAGAGAGATACTACATACCTCTAGTCCTTAGGACAGTCCTGAAGGAAAAGAAAGATGATCACGTGAGGAAAAGGAAGTATGGACGATGATGACGTGTGAGCAACGAGAGAGAGAGAGAGAGAGGAGAGAGAGAGAGGGAGAGAGAGAGGGAGAGAAAGATAGAGAACAGTGAAGGGGAGAAAAAGGTATTTAGAAAAAAGGATGGGAGAGAAACCAGTATAGAATAGAGTCGTATCAAAAAGATTAAGATAAACTTACTTGGAAATGGATGCGTGGCGTTCAATTAAATAATAATATAAATAATGATAATATATATATATATATATATAATGTGTGTGTGTGTGTGTGTTGGTGTGTGTGTGTGTGTGTGGTGTGTGTGTTGTGTGTGTGTGTGTGTGTGTATGTAGTGTGTTGTGAAAAAATAATTATCTACATTCAAATCTAAGTACCTGCAGGAAACTCCGTTCATCACTAGTCGATTGAAAATCAACATGATTTCAGTACTTGATGCATTATCATATCTTTCAACAGTACCAATGTTCAGTGAAGGAACGGAAGGAATTATGGAAATGTACTCTTTTTTTCTCAGTCCCTTTCAAATTATTAAAATACCTTCATGAAACTGTGACCAGAAATCTTCGATCAGGTTTTCTTTGGTATCTTCGCACCTTACTCGTCATCACTCTGCTACGCCTCTGAGATTTAAATGCAATTTATTGTAACCTTCATCAACAGAAATCCATACCTTGTACCCATTCTTTTTGTTGCTCTGACTGAACCTTTGAAGTCTTTTAAACTGCCGGAATTTCATTTCATGAGTGCACGTTATATTGATTTTATCCAACCGGATAAACTCACCCTTTCTTTGTTAAATGAGAAAATTTAATGTGTTCTAGACAGCGGTGACAGCAATATTTTACAGAAGCCCGAGAGCTTCCACAAAGTCTAATTGAATCGTCTCAATCTTTCAAGCCATTCATATCTCTGTGAACTTTTGCTTCCCCTCCACGCATTCCTCTACATGATACGGTGTCATTTTCCCATTGGACGATTACCACCGCATGCCCCATGTTGATGACATCATTCACATTTACTTCATGATATTCCAGTCTTAATGCCCCAGCAATAGCATGAGAACATTTTTGCAGCATCATGCATGTTCTATGAGAAATGATTGGCATGCGAGAAGTGTGTGACAAATGTCTGCCTGGCATACTCTCTCTTTACTCTTTTAGTTGTTTCAGCCATTTGACTGTGGTCATGCTGGAGCACCGCCTTTAGTCGAGCAAATCGACCCCCCCAGGACTTATTCTTTGTAAGCCTAGTACCTATTCTATCGGTCTCTTTCGCCGAACCGCTAAGTGACGGGGACGTAAACACACCAGCATCGGTTGTCAAGCAATTCCCTCACAAGACTTTGGTCGGCCCGAGGTTATAGTAGAAGACACATGCTCAAGGTGCCACGCAGTGGGACTGAACCCGGAACCATGTGGTTCGTAAGCAAGCTACTTACCACAGAGCCACTCCCAGGCCTATAGGTTAAAATTTTAACAAACCTTCCTTAACTTGAAATTAACTCCCGTTATTGATATTGTGCAAAGATGCCTGCTTGTTCCTCAACAGATACACATCTGCTTTTATGTCTCATATAACAATGAAGATTCTTTTTAGTTTCAGGACATGCTCTGCTGTACAAATACATATCTCAGATGCCATTTTCTTTTTGCTGGTGTTCTCGTATGGTTTCAAAAATATTGGGATTCCCAGAATTCTTCAGCAACATGTGAAGTTGGGAATTTGCTTAATTAAAGTGTTTTGTCTGAGATATTTATTGGTCGCTGAAAGTTTAATATAACGCAACACTGCGCTCTCGTAAATAATGTAACAAAATTTACTCAATTTCGTAAGAATTTGCTTGAATATTTCTCGCTTTCCTTATGTATTTATTGGTTTTCATACAAGAAAAGACTTGTTTTCATAGCTTAGAAAACATTATCGATTTTAATTGCTTGATCTAAATGTTTTTATATTCTTAGAGGAGAGTACTTTAATCCAGAGGAATTAGATGCTATAAGAGTTGTATAAGAGCGTGCTGATCTGCCGCATCCTCAACTTACTTGTCAATAATGGTTAGTTCCTTCCTCAACTAACCAAAGATCTTAGCATATTTCTTTGCATCATAAAAGAGCTGTGCATAGATATAACCAATACCCTTTATAGGGTCGTTCTTAATGGTGATAATCATTCCTTCTTGAATTTTAAAGCAAAAATATTCAAGGCTAGTCTTGTGCATGGAGAAACTAGACACTTAAATAGCTTTGATCCACAAATCCCTATTTCTTAAAATGATCGGCAACTTGAGTGAAGTGGATTTTTTTTCTTTTCTTCTACTTTACGGAACAGTGATAATGTTCTCTCTTGTGGTTTAAGTGATGGCTGCATAAAAACTTCCTTTTGTCTTTATTCCTTGTGAGCATTTTCTTGCGTTACTAAAGGATCGCTTCCATGGCCATGTCAAAAAGAATTGTCAAAGTGGTATATTTCCTAACGTAATGCCTTTTTTTAAAAATATTCCATCGTGAATATCTTCGTAGTGGAGAGCCTGGTTACTAAACGGGTGATTCAAGAGAATTTATTTCACGTGTTCAAAACACGGAAGAAATCCAGTGCCTTATGCATATGTTAATGAGGATAATTTCGCTTTGGGTTTGTTACATTAAGCACTTGAAACATCTTTCCCTTTTACCATGTCACACGCGACAGTTATGCAAGTATTCATGTATGTATATATGCATGCAAGCTGGCATGCATGCATGCTGGCACGTATGTATGTATGTATGTATGTATGTATGTATGTATGTATGTATGTATGTATGTATGTATGTATTTAATGTATGTATGTATATGTATAGATACAAGTGTGTGTGCATGTATGTATGTTTGTATGAATAGATTATGCATGTATATATGCACGCATGTATTAATATATCTGCGTATGTATATATGTATATACACACACATATATACATAAAATACATATATATATATATATATATATATATACTATATATATATATATATATACAAATATATATGTATATATATATACAATATATTTGATATATATATATATATATATATATATATATATATATATGTACAATAATGTATATATATATACATATATGTATATATATGTTATATATATACATATATATAATAGACAAAATACATATATATATATACATGTATATATAATACTTGCCTCAGGTATATGTACCATATATATATATATATAATATATATATATATGAAATACTTACCTTATTGTATATGTGTACACACACACACACAACACACACACACACACACACACACATATATATATA
>NC_042998.1:176921138-176923638 GCF_006345805.1 Octopus sinensis
ACCATCTTAAGGCTAAAAATGAAATCACCATATACCAACAACTATTGATATGAAGAGTATAGCTTACCATAAGGGAATGCATCAAGCTGCTCATTCATCATGTGCTAGAAATAACAGCCAAATCTACCTTAAATCATATACTGCCGCCTTAAAAAAGTCACGTTGAATAATACAATCCGGGATAATCTATACTTTGGTAAAAAAGACGAAATAATATATTTTATTGGTCTGTTCAATCAGGATCATCTTGGGTCTAAAAAAAAATAACGACATGAAGCTTACCACTACACCAACAATAACTCTAATGAACTAGTTCTCTATTACCATACTCATTCAACCACTTCTCTTGGCTTCAGTACTTGTGATTTCACATACCTTACGATTCAATACTGGCATCTCAAATTATTGTGTTTCGGGAATGCTACAAAATATATAGGTGTCCATTTTGACGTGTCACTAATTTTCAGCAACAATGTTGATAACATTTGCTACAGCTGCTCTCTCTCTCAGGAAAATAACATGTAATAATAGACATTTTTTTCTCCCTCTTATTGTGAAATCCTTATTCAAACCTTGATTACCACCATATTGGAGATGCGATATTCTTTGTTGGCTTCTATAGGTCAAACAACGATAAATTACGACGTGTATGGAATGTTGCTCTCCATCTTATTTATGTGCAATACATGCAGTTGTAAGAATAACAAGGATTGCTATGCAGAATTTTTTTTATTGACTTAATATTGATCAGAAACGTAGAACAAGGGCAAGCTTTTTGTCAGTTGATTCCATCAACCACTTTCGATCCCCATTTGAATCACTTAATTACTTCTATAAGGCACTTGAGATAAGCATGTCTGCTACACAATATTATTTCTCGCTTCTGTGAATATATGGATTTTTCTTATATATATATATATATATATATATAACTATATCTATGTCTATCTATCTATATATCTATCTATCTATCTATCTATCTATCTATCTATCTATCTATCTATCTATCTATCTATCTATCTATCTATCTATCTATCTATCTATCTATCTATCATCATCTATCAATCTATCTATCTATCTCTATCTATCTATCTATCTATTCTCTCTCTCTCTCTTCTCTCTTCTTATAATAATAATAATATATATATATATATATATATATATATATATATATATATATATATATATATGTATATATGTACGTATGTATGTGTCTGTATATGCATGTGTACACATATACGTATATACACATGTACATATATATATATCTGCATTATATATATAATGATGATAATATCAGAGAGTATGGTTTTATCTCTAATTCATATTTTATATATATATATACGTACATACCTGAAATGCTTGTTTGTGAGTGTATTTTGTTCTGTATATTCATAAAAGATATTGGAATGCTACCGGAATACAATTAAGGAACAGAAGTGAAACCTGAAGGCTTTTTTGTTCAATTTTATTAATATAATGTTCCCCGTCATTTTTATTTCCGCCCCAATTTAAGCTTTAGTTATTATCAATTGTTTTTGAAAAATAAATAAATGAATAAATAAATAAAAATAATACCATTAATATTATTATTGTCGTGGTTGACTTGTACTAACGAAATCAGTTTTAGTTATATATGTTATTCTTTTAATAGCTAATTTATGTATGTATATATATATATTGATATATAAGCAATAATAAATCTCTGAACGAGGTATAAATATATATATATATATATATATATATATATATAAGCAATATAAATCTAACGAGGTATATAATATAATATAATATATATGATATGGATATAAAGCAATATAAATCTCTGAACGATAAAATATATATATATATATATATATATATATATATATATATATATATATTATAAATATATATATATATATATATATATATGTATATATATATTATATATACGCTAGGTAGTCAGGAAACTGGACAGATTATTATAGAATGTTTATAGTAACAAGGCATGTTCTTTCATATTATTAAATCTACCTTTTAAATGCATTTTGTAACTTGGTTATGTCTCACAACTGAACTCCCAGAACTGGCGACCAAAGATACAAATAGTGTCTCGGTATGGAACAGGATTAATTTTCGAAGAACTTTACCCGTCACCAAAAATAGGAAAGAAACCTGCTCCGAGGAAATATTTCTTATCTTTACTTATACCACAATTAAGTTGCACTGCAGGACAGAAATAAATAAAATGGTGGGTGCGAATTGCAAGAAGAGATATTTTATGGTAAACGGAAAGGAAAAAAAAAAAAAAAGAAAAGAAAAGAAAAATGAAAGAAAATGGGAAAGAATAAAAAAAAACGAACAAAAAATAACACGAGTTTTATCAAAATAGTTATTAATCTCATGTGTACTGTTATAAAAGTGTGGGCAAATAGCTTTAACGAAATGGTGACACTGTGATGGTAATTCTAAAGACAGTCAAGATTCGATGAATTGAACTCATTAGAGGAAAAAGATT
>NC_042998.1:176931138-176951138 GCF_006345805.1 Octopus sinensis
TATTCTTCGTTACGGTGACGAAACAAACCAAAACAGGTTCTTGAATGGTGGAGGCGGGTGACAAACACAGACACAAACACGGACATATGCGAATAGGTTTCAACACAGTTTCCGTCTACCAAATTCACCCTGAAGGAATTGGTTGACCCGGAGCTATAGTAGAAGATAATTGCCCCAGGCGCCATGCAGAGAGATTGAACCCAATATGAAGCAGTTGCAAAGCGAGCTTCTTAACCACACAGCCATGCCTGCCCATATTTTGAAGATCTATAAATTTATGATTGGAAACAGAAATAAGAATATTTATAAAACGTAGAATTTTCATAGGTCAGACATAGCAGCGATTAATAAATATGCTTGCAATTAGATGTATGGCTTTACGTTTGTGCTTTTTCACGCAAGTCTTTTCATTTGTGTCGTGGTCTGTTGATTTTTCAAGATTAGATTTGGTTTGGAATTGCTGAAACTAGTTCCTAATTACAAACTCCGTCTATTTACATATATAATTGTGTATTGTGATTTGGCTTTTCTTTGATTCAGTTTCTCTCAAAGTACACAAAATTTCCTCTCAATCGCCCATCGCTGATGACTAATGCATCTTCTGTTTGTCTAACAGTCTTCCTCGACAGCCCTTGTCTTTTCTAGTGCTGTTGCTGAATTTGGCTTCACTGACCATACAATATTATTCGCATTTCCGCTTTCTCCAAGTTTTCTAATCAGACTTGTGATATTTAGCTTTGAACCTCTCTCGAATATTAAATTCTTCTTCTAGCAAATGATGCGTTTGAGTTCTATGGTTGCTTATTATTTTGATAATAATATTTAGCTATTGCTACTCTTTGATCTTTTTCTTAAATTGTAATTCCTGTTCATTATAAAGAAGAATATGAAGTTATTAAAAACTAAAACGTACTAGAAAATTATATTTATACAAGTATAAAAAATAATTGTAAATATTTTTTTAAATGTTGTTCTGGACTCGTGTGTATACAATACGAGAATTATCATGGGGCTTCCACTTATTAGTTTGTGTAGTCATCAAATGAAGAAAACAGCCATTAAATAGACGAGCTAACAGTTTATGATGGCCTTTTCCTTGTTTCGTTTTGTTAGAACATCGCATGACATACCCGCTTACTATGTTTGTCTTTGCAATTCCTTAATAATATATTTCAAATGTATTCTGCCAAGATTTCGTATTTCAAAAAAAAAGAAGAAAAACAGACAAACAAACAAACAGAAAAAACACTTTATCAGGACACTCTGCCTTGGATTTCAAATTTCTAGAGCTTAAATTTTTTGGCGTGTTTCGTATCAACATTTTATGACAGATTGGCAGTCAGTATCCATTTTATTAAATCCATGAGTATTATAATAATGCTGTTTGTTGGCTTAAAGCAATATAACTATCAAAATCAACAGCTTCGTAAATCTCGCCTATCATTCTCTCACGAAGTCACTTTGAAAAATCTTTCTCTTTTTATCTGGAACTTTCTCCTTTAACGTATTCATAGCGTTGTGATTATTCCAAACTATGAATAATCAGTGGACCCTAGCGTATTTTCCGAAATAAACCGCATGAAATTATTATATTAAGTGTTTCAAGCTCATACACATATCACCACCGAGTTACAGAAGTCTCACAGTTATGATAGAGCAGAATCAAGAGAAAATGCAGCCGATCTCTTTTCATTGATGTTTCCTGACAAATTCTTCTACAAGATCAATTCCCACGTTTTCCACCACATTAACTCTCTGGATCAACAATTCATCTGGTTCGTACTTCCCTCTTGGAAGCGACTAATCTCCTCAATCACACCATCATACTTGCCTTTGTTAATCTATTCTATAAATGACACTACTTTTCTCTTCTTTTCATTATCCAGAACATCTACAGTTCTCAGCATGGATTCAATTTTGCCGCCAACTTCCTTTGCAAACCACTTTCTTAGTGTTAACCGTATGTGGTGCAGTGAAGGCAATCAGTAAAACTCTTTGCATTGCATGACATTTGATTGCATTTACATTCCTCTTAATTCCCCACAGACCTTATCCAAATTTTTAAAGAAACTTCGATGAAATCACTGACATTATAAAATCCAAAAACACAGTTCTAACTACATGCGCAACATCTTTGCTAATTTAGTTCCCTAAGTGAATCTGTTCTCTGGCTCGTGATCCGTAATAAAGAATCGTACAAGAAGCACCAGAAAATAATGAATAAACAAATCAAATCTGATTATAATGACACATAAACAGCTTTTGTCCACATAAAAATCATTTCTTCATGGATTATAAAGATAATCTGTCATTTCAAGATTATAGCCATTAAAAGACACTACTGGCGCTATTGTACGTGTGCATGCAGTTATGCACATTACATACAAATACATATGTGCGTATATGTGTGTATATGTGTATATATATTCATATATTATTTAAAACAGATTCGGTTCCATACTACTTTAATTTATGTGTGTATATACATACAATATATACATACATACATACATATATACATACATTCATACATACATACATACATATATATACATACATATATATATATATATATATATATATATATATATATATATATATGTAATATATATATTATATATATAATATATATATATATATATATATATATATATATATATATATATATAATTAATCCAAACATGAACAAAGAGAAAACACAACAACGCGAGGACATGGAACAAGTACAGTGTTATTGGACGTTCAGGAAAGGAAAGAAAGAAGGAGGATATAACGTTTCGAGCGGAGCTCTTCGTCAGAAACATAGAAAAAGGAAAGGTCCAAGGAAGGGAAGACGGAGAAAGAAAATCACCAAAGATACACACGCGGTCATATATTGAATGACCCTAATGTAGGTGTAGGTGTAAATGGTGGCGACAAAAGGAGAAAAGTGGAAGTTGAAGAAGAAAGGTAAAAAGAGGATGAGAAAAAGTGGAAGAGCCACGGACAAATATTTTGATGATTTCCAATCATGATTACAGTGGTGTACTCCGGATGAATGGTAACAGTAATCCGCAGGCGTAAAAATCCAGGAATTGGTTATCCAAGTCAGTCAGAAGGCCGGGATCCGTGTGAACGTGCGGTATATATAGTTAATCCAAACATGAAAACACGAAGAGAAAACACAACAACGCGAGGACGTGGAACAAGTATAGTGTTATGGGACGCGCAGGAAAGGAAAGAAAGAAGGAGGATTTAACATTCGAGCGGAGCTCTTCGTCAGAAACATAGAAAAAGGAAAAGTCCAAGGAAGGGAAGACGGAGAAAGAAAATCGCCAATATATATATATATATAAGCATATATATATATATATATACACACATATGAAAGAAGGTTTGAAAATGCAAAGATGTTTATTCACTTGACCGGTTTCAAGTGAATAAGCATCTTTAAGATTGCATTTTCAAACCTTCTTTCATACATATTTCCATTCGTGCGGTACCTTTACTATTTCACTTTCTATATATATATATATAGCAAAAGGATGTGTTATAAAACTATTTCACAGCCATACCAACAATCCAGCATACCTACGTCATCAGCTGCCCCACAGATATTATGGTTTCAACACCTGGGCAGTACCATTCAACCCGGAGGTGTCAAAAGCACTAAAATAAGTGTTGTTTGGTTACAAACCAAAGAAACCACAACTATCAAACACATTTATCGATGAATAAATTCGGTAAGTAAATTACAACCGCACATAAATACGCAACTAAACAACGACAACTTTATTAAGTCATACAAAAATTATAATCCCTATTGTCTTCCGTAGTGTAATATAAAAGTAAAAGCTTAATAACCACATTATTTCAATCAATATAGAGGCAATATTAAACACTAACTCTAATAAAACTACAATAAATAGACATATAAACCAATGTACATTGTATCGGTATAAAATAGTAAACTGCAATAACTAAATTATATGCTGAATCGCGATCAATTTTTAAGTCCATATAAATAATAATCCCACCGGTCTTCCATAGATACCAGTATAACGAAAGTTCAAGCCTTAAATTTTTTTCCAAACCAAAGCACAAATGAAATTAATTTAATGAATATTTTTATGAGTGAAATACATTGTTTCATCATTCAGGAGTTAATAATAAAACACTACATACTTATTAATATATCACCACTACAAGTTATAATCTTAAATTAGCAGTGGCTAATATACACTTAAATTTCCTTAAAATTACTTGTAATAAACTATTATCATAAACCTTGCTATGTTTAAAGCTAAGTAAACTGTTTAAAAGACAATAAAACTATAAGTATTAACGCATGTTTAATCAGACACGCGGTTCCCTCACCAAGAATTTAAATGGCAAACTAAATATTGATGACGTAGTGCGTAATTACCACTTTCTCAATTGTTTCAATATTGGTGACGTAGTAAGCAAATAACATGAATCGTAAACCTTCAAATTCTTACAAATAATTGCTAAGCTGAACACTAGATATTACCCCATATTTATTTAAAATTTCAATTTTCCTACCTAAACAGCGATTAAAAGTTTTAACCAACTTACCATATTTATACCATTGTTTTACTAAATGTCTTAACTGATTTTTTATTCTTTCCCAAAATTTATTAGCATTATTAATAATAGTATTATATCTAACAATTTGCCCTGCAAAAAACATCATAGCCAATAAAAGGAGGAATTTTATTACTGATCCATGGCATTGAAGCCACTTGGAAATCAAAATTTACTGTTTTATTATAAATGTCAGTACAGATTCCACTCTTATTCTTAACTAGCAGTATCGCCCGGCGTTGCTCGGGTTTGTAAGGGAAATAACTATATAAGCATTTTTAGAGAGTTACTTCCCTTATAGATGCCAATTCGGGCTTTCTTAGCCATTTCTGTTTTGGTGTCTTCAAGCCATGAAGTCGTTGTTCTAAAAGAACGCTGGTCTCCTTGACAACGCTTTACGACGTTGATTTCCTTACACTCCCTTCCCCACAGCTTCACGAGGGAGGGAAGAAGGGGGAGAAGCAAACAGGTGCAGGTGTGACCATGGACGCCAACTCCGCCGCCATCGACACACGAAAAACTATGCATTAAAATGGAATAAAAAATGATGTTAAATTATTTTTAAAATCATAGACTCATCGTAGACGCGCGCTAATAGCCAGACGGGCTCGATATGAATCACGACTATAAGATACCCGGTTTTGGTTAAACTGCACCGCAAAATGTGGGAGGAGTTAGGAATCTAAATCGAAGGGGACAGATACTCACACAACTACAGTTTTATATATATAGATTACTCGATTGACATCTAAATAATTAATATTTCTTATATTATTACCATTTCTGGTGGGTATAAAGCTCACAAGTGTATATTTTTCTGAGTAAAAATTCAAAGAAACCACAATTAGGTATAAATATATCATCCATGTATCTGCAGCATCCATCAAGTTGTTTAGGCAAACCCATCTTTTTTCTAGCACAAATGACGATGTATTATCAGTTGACAGATATCAGCACGAATCAGAAAACCATTTGTTGGTTGAAGTCATAATTAACAGGAACAACATATTCTTCATAGATTCATGAGACTGAGGTACCTTTAGCGGACGACAAACAACGATGTTGAAATACCAGTTGTCCCATATATATATATATATATGTATATATATATGTATATATCGTTGGCGCTTTTCATTCTCCGTCTTCCCTTCCTTGGACCTTTCCATTTTCTATGTTTCTGACGACGAGCTCCGCTCGAAACTTTAAATACCCCTTCTTTCTTTCCTTTCCTGAACGTCCAATAACTGTATATTTGTTCCATGTCTTCGCATTGTTGTGTTTCCTCTTTGTTCATGTTTGCATTAATTATATATATACGTATATACATACATAATACGTACATACACACACATGCACACTCACACATGTACGGGTGTATGTCTATGTAATACACATGCATGTGTGTGTGTTTATATATATATATATATATATATATATAATATATATATATATATATATATACTCTTTTTACTCTTTTTTACTCTTTTTACTTGTTTCAGTCATTTGACTGCGGGCATGCTGGAGCACCGCCTTTAGTCGAGCAAATCGACCCCGGGACTTATTCTTTGTAAGCCCAGTACTTATTCTATCGGTCTCTTTTGCCGAACCGCTAAGTTACGGGGACGTAAACACACCAGCATCGGTTGTCAAGCAATGCTAGGGGAACAAACACAGACACACAAACATATTCACACACACTTATATATATATATACATATATACGACAGGCTTCTTTCAGTTTCCGTCTACCAAATCCACTCACAAGGCATTGGTCGGCCCGGGGCTATAGCAGAAGACACGTGCCCAAGATGCCACGCAGTGGGACTGAACCCGGAACCATGTGGTTGGTTACCAAGCTACTTACCAAACAGCTACTCCTGCGCCTATATGTATATGTATATATATTATATATATATATATATATATATATATATATATATTATATATATATATATATACATATATATATATATATATATATATAATATATATATATATATGTGTGTGTGTGTGTGTGTGTGTGTAATAAATATATATATATATTGAATTTGTGCATATATATTGTGTGAGTATATGTACACACACACATACAAAAATGCCAAAAAGACAGGTTTGTTCCTCTCGAATTCTTTGTAAACTCTTAAATGTATCTCCTTCTGTGTATATATATATACTACCAAACAAACATGATTTTTATTGAACTCCGAATACTTTTTGTTTAATATTTTCTTAAATACCTTCTTGTAAACTGTTTTCAATATTTTCTTATTATTATCAAAGAATGTATATATGTATTTTAATACTTGTGTGACAACGAGTACTTAACACAACAAAGCTTTATATTTTACTTTTGACATTCTGTTCCTAAAAAAGTGAAACCGGTCAGGTGAATAAACATCTTTAAAATTGTATTTTCAACCTTCTTTCATATATATTTCCACTCGTGCGGTACCTTACAACTTCACATTATTATATATACACACTCACATACATATACATACATACATACATAATACATAATACATATATATATATGTATACACACACATACACACACGCATGTATATATATATATATATACATATATACATACATATACATATATGTACATATATACACATATATATCTATTTATATATATACATATGCATAAATACATACATACGTATATATATATACATACATACACACACACACACACACCACACACACACATATATATATATATATATATATATATATATGTATGTGTACATCTGTATGTATATACACACGTGTGTACATATCTATCTATCTAAATGGATAGATGGATGGATGGATGCATGGATAGATAGGTAGGTAGGTAGATAGATAGATAAATGCATACTTATATACATACACATATGCATACATGTATACATGTATACATGTGTGTGTGTGTGCATGCATGCCTATATATACGTATGTATGTATGTATTTATATATGCGCAAATGATACACAGACACAGGCATATAAGCAACACAGGTACGCACATATTTCAAAAGATTACCGATATCTAGTTCCGTTTTATACATCTAGTTCCGAAATTAAATCCGCTTTTAAAACATTTTAATACTAACAACTAACATTTCTAAAGAAAGCGAATAAATGCACTACTTTTTTTTTTGTTTTTGAAACTTCTTTCTTCTTCATTGAATAATTATAATTCTTTTGAATACAATCTAGAGCAGCTTTCAGATTCAGTTTTTCAAATTGTTTGAAACAATTTTTCCCGTTTCAAAATTATTCTTTTCTTATCATGTATCCCTTTACTTTTTATTATTATTATTATTTTTTTTTTTTGGAAATAGACTTCAAATCAATGGATGTGTTAAATGAATACTTCTTTCGAAAATTTTTTTGCTATGTTTCCGTACCATTACTCCTGTCACTCATAATATTCTTCCCTGTTTTCTTTGTCTCTTCTTACATTTCTCTGTTCTTTTTTCTCTTTATATTTCTTCCTTTCTTTCTCTCCATTTCTTCTTATCTTTCATATTTTCTCTCTTTAACTCTTTTTTTTCTTTTTGCGTTCGTTCGTTTCCTCCCAATTTTTTCGCATTTATATCATTAGTTTTCTGTGTTATCGTTGATATCTTCGAGAATGAAAGGCAGAAAATATCACAGTGTCAATAAGACATAAAGCTATTTTTCTTCCTCTTTCTTCTTTTCTTCCATCTTCCATCCACTTCGTTATACTATATATACATATATATATATATATATATATATTCTATTTGTTTTATTTCTCTTTCTATATAAAATGTCCGCCATTTAATTCTTTTATCATTTCACATGTCTTCTTTTCTTTATTCTACTTCTCTTGTGTATTACATTTCTTAATACGGTCTTTCTTTCATTCTTTCTCCATGTGGTTTATCCTCTCCCCCTCCCTCAACTAATTCCAACATTTTACCTTCGGGTTACGAATACTGGAATCTGTGTCATGTCACATCGAAGACATCTATCTTCTGATAATATATTCCAAACTTTAACCAAATCTAGCTCACAATGGCTGCTACTATCTCCCCAGCTTAGATTTATAATTGAATGATGTTATTGACGACGGCGATGATGGTGACAAAGGTGATGCTGCTGCTGATGATGATAATAAACGAGAAACAGAAATGTTAATTATAGCGCTCAGGAACAACTTCTGACAATAAATCTGATAAAGGAAAAGATCGAGAAAACTCAGTCAGACAGCAAATGTAGAGTCTGTAGGGAAGGAGACGAGAGTATCAATCACATTTTGAGTGAGTGCAATATAGTAACACAAAAAGGAGTACAAGTGCGGACATGAAAGTTTAGGCAAAAGAGTACATTGCGATCTTAGTCGATTAACATGACTTCCAAACAACAGTAAATTGGTATGAACACGAACCAGAGGCTGTGGTAGAAAATGAGAATTATGGGATCTTGTGGGACTTCGCTATAAAGACTGACCACACTACAGAGACAAGAAAACCAAACATAATTATAGAAAACAAAATGAACGAACAGTGCAAGATCATAGATTTTGAAATTCCCTATGATAGCAGAGTCGATACGAAAGAAATGAAAAAAAAAATTGAGGAAACCAGGATATAGCCAGCGAGCTAAATAGACTGTTAAAGGCCACGACGACAGATATTCTTGTAGCAATAGTTGCACTTGGCACAACACCCAAAATGCTACCTAAAAGACTGAAATAGACTGGAACTTAAACTAGCATTGAAACTGAAACTGCAGAAAAGTACCATCCTATATCCTGGAAGAATCCCGAGAAAGACTTTTGAAATATGAGAAGACTTCATGTCACCAGACCTCCATATGGAATACCACCAAAAACACCATCTAAAGCAAAATGCATAAAATGGATTAGAGAAGATTATAGAGATGTGCTGAAAGCTTTCTATACAGCCCAACCAAACTTAAACAATAACCTCATAGTACAAACTTACATTCCATGGAGAAACTTAGTAGGCAATGAAGCACGCAGATATATAGATGCAAATAAACCAAGTAATGTACATAGAGACATCACTAAACATAAAAGGTTAACTGACGCTGAAATTAGCCAAATTAGGACACAAATATCTTTGGTAGATGACAGCAGCAGCAGCAGCAGCAGCAGCACCACCACCACCACCACCACCACCACCAACAACAACAACAACACAACAACAACAACAACAACAACAACAACAAGCCCACCGACTACTCGGCAATGATTTTAACCCCTGCAACCAACACATATTATTCTAGAATGGAGCCAACCGTCTCCTTTTCGGAGGCATCTGGCTCCATGACGCTGACGTTCGTTGCTGTTTCGAGTCCCAGTTCGAAAATTTGCCCCCCAATTGTTCCAGCTTCCGCAGCAGTGGCTCGCACGCCAGCAGCTACAGAAGAGGTGACAGCTGACAACACTGACACACCGAGCGTGCGATGCTAAACGGTTCTGATAGATGACCAATTACTTTGACTACCGAGCATGTGCCGCTGTGCATAGCAGAGATCCATCTTCTGAAAACGGGTCCGAAACCTGCCGCTTTAAGGACGGCTTCCAGGTAGCGATGTTCGACCATATCGAATGCCTTTGATTGATCCAAATTGATTAAGGCCCCACCGAAGTTAGCTTCAATCCCATCCCTCTCTATGATGTAACGCAAATGATGGAGGTTGTCGTGGATAGATCTGTTCGAGATTGCACACCTTTATGCTTCTCATACTAGACTACCAACGACAATCGGCAACCTTTTTGCTAACATCTTGGCCAAAATCTTAAACTCTGTGCTTACCAGAGAAATGAGACAAAAATTCCCTAGTGTGTCCCCACTGCCGGCGACCTTTTTTAGCAGTGTCACTACACCCCGACTAACAGCATTGAGAATTCTGCCAAGAGGTCGCCAAACAAATCTGGCATGAATATATATAATTCATAGCGCAGATCATCTAATCCTTGCCATTTGCGATCACTCATCGCTTCTTGTATTTCGCTTGCCGTTATCGACTTTTCGCAGAAACTCGCATCCGCTGCCGAGAGCCGCGGCAGGCCATCTAGGTACGAACTAAAGTCCACTACCGTCGTTGACCTATCGCCCCCTCAAAACTGTTGCATGAAGTGCTGCTGAAAAGCCGCATACATCTTCATAACCGTGTAGCACACACTCATCCCGATCCGTCAAAGACCTGATCGTGGTTTTATTGCTACGCGATGTCTCCATTGTTCGAGTCCATCGGATGGCTTTATTTCCCTCATGTTTTAGCGCACGGGCCTTAGCTCTGACAACGCATCCTTCGTGTTTCGCCTCAAAGAAATGGTCAAGAGACATTCTTGCCATTAACACGTCAGTCTCGATGCCTTTACTAATCACTTCTTGAAGTTTGCTAAATAGTTCTCCTTCTAATCTGCTTTTTTTTTGTTCTATTGCTAACTCTTTGCTAAACTCTACTGATTCTGCTCTAATCGTCTTCTTCAGTGCTATCCAACACTGGTTGTTAACGATTACCCCTGTCAACTGCCGCTAAACTAGTTCGCTAATCCGGTCCCTGTAGTCTTTGGTAGTTACCGGGTTCCTCCCTACGCGTCTTGTGTAAATCGATTGTGCAGATCACAAATTTGTGGTCTGTGTAGACGACCATTTTGAATTGTGGACACCCTATACTATCCTCATCCGCAGACCCAACAAATACTCTATCTAGATACGATCTGGATGACTCATTGTGATTGCTCCATGTCCACAGTGGGACATTAGGGAAATCCAGTCGATACCTGTCAGAAAGCTGGAAGTGTCTGAGCAGGTTTTCGAGGTTTTTACATTCCCTTCTTATATGAACTAAATCCACACAGTCCTTCCGCACGTCCAAAATACTATTCCAGGCCTCCCACACTAGTACTAAAGTGCGAGATGTTCTCAGGAATGTTTCTAGATGCCTAAAGAAATCTCAGCCCCTGTCAGAGAATACATGGTCACCAATCTAAAGGTATTACCTCCAGCGCCATTCGCATCTAGGACCACCAACATACCGTCCAGGTTCAAGAAGACCTAAGGAATTTCGGAATAACACTGCTACACCGCCGCCCGCTCCCGACAGACTACAAGATGAGAATACCTCGTAGTCTTTGAAAATGGTTGCAATAGCATGTTTCCCAGCATTTCTCGTCTCACTAATTGCAGTAACATCAAAATTTAGAGACCTGAGTTTGTTGAGCAGGGGATCTTGCTTCCGAGCCGAACCCAGGCCCCGAACATTTACACAACCAACTCTAAGTGTAGCCATTTAACCCAGAAGAAAGAAAATGTAGTTATGTACCTTGGTCTCCAGGAATTACAGTTTCTACAGTCATCGTTTTGGTCGAGGGGGTAGTGAGGAAAGGTCTTTCTAGGAATTGTTTTTGGTTACTTACTAAACCCTCTAATGTCCTGGGGGAATTCCTCTTTCAAATCAAGATGCGTATTCGTATCTGTTAGGATTAAAATCCTGTCCGGTGGAGTTTTCTGGAGGAGTTCCGCAAAACCTTCTCCACTTGTAATGGTTTTGTTATTAAGTACTTCCTCAATCAGTTCAATGTTGCTCTTGTGAACAACAGTGATGTTGATGAAAGAAGCGTGTACCCGAGAGTGTGAGCACTGGTCATTTTGCTTTTCGGATGTTTCTTTTTCTTTTCGTGCTTTTTTTGTAGTTGTGAATGTGTTTGTAAAAATGGGTTGTCTTGTGATGGAGATGTTGATGTTGGTATTGATTTTGCTTTTAAATTGGTGTTGTAACAGACTTTGTCTTTTACTGTCTTCAATTTGGACCGGTCACTCTTTAGTTCATAATCAGTCTTTTGGTGCGATGTCAATGAGGTCGATTATTATTATTTTTTCGTAATCCGACATTATTTGAAGTGGGAAAAATGAATAGAATCCTGTCTTCAAAGAAAAATGCAAAAGTGCAAAACAATTATTACACCTGAAGTTACACAAAATGTTACAAATACAATCCGGACAATATAAACAAAATACTTGTTAAATAAGATTTTGAATGAACGGGCTGCAACCAGTCGAAATTACGGAGATCCAACTTGTATGACTTCACAGTCTGACAGCCATAATAATGATAATAATAATAATAATAATAATAATAATAATAATAATAATAATAATAATAAAAATAATAATGATGATGATGATGATGATGATGATGATGATGACGATGACGATAATAATAATAATAATAATAATAATAATAATAATAATAATAATAATAATAATAATAATAATAATAATAATAATTATTATTATTTATTTATTTATTTATTGTTAAATACATATCTTATCTGTGAATTTGCGCGTGTAATCTGGGAATGGATTCAATGAGCTTCTCTGCCCTAGGTGTATGGAAAACACTCGGCGAGACAGGGAAGAAAATTTGAAAAAATTTGAAGAAAGAAGGAAAAAACATAATAATAATAATATTAATAATAATAATTTTTTACGTTTATATATTCGTTTTGCAAGATTCTTGATGTGAAATCGTGAATTGAATACAACAACAAGAGCAATAGTAGTAGTAGTAGTAGTAGTAGTAGTAGTAGTAGTAGTAGTAGTAGTAGTAGTAGTGTAGTAGTAGTAGTAGTAATAATAATCCTTTCCACAATAGCGGGGTCTAGTCGATTACATCGACCCCAGTTCTCAACTGGTACTTATTTTATCGATCCTGAAAGGATGAAGGGCTAATTTAGTCTTCGAAAGATTTGATCTCAGAACGTAAGCATTCAAACTGGACATATCCGGCCAAAATATTCTTGCTTTATGATGAAACTAGCATGATCCAGCCTCTCACATCCATTACTACTACTACTACTACTACTACTACTACTACTGTTGTTGTCGTTGTTCATGTTCTTGTTGTTGTTGATATTATTATTACTGCTGTTGTTGTTGTTGTCGTCATCGCCTTCGTCGTCATTGTCATCATCATCATCGTCATCATCATCATCATCATCATCGTCGTCGTCATCATCATCATCATCATCATCATCATCATCATCATCATCATCATCATAATCATCATCATCAGTTGGTCTGCAAGCCTCTCAAGAATTGATTTTTCTTGTCTTTTTATATTTAAGGGAATCTGGACATTTTACTATTACTAAACTGAGGACATTTCACTCTGGAATATACAAAACAAAACATTCTGAACAAGTTTGGGTTTATTTTCATCAGAATAAATAAGGAAGTTAGGGTTTTTCTTCGGACACCAGTAAATAATGACGTTCAGAAACATAATAAAAACATGTCTACAAATATATAGCAAATAAAAAAATGGATCGTTTTTGTTGCTGTCAGTTTTTAATTCTTTTAATTATGTTCCCATTGTTTCCGAATTTGGTATAAAGATGTAGTTTGTGTGCTAATTATGGAAATGAAATTCAATTTTGCAATAAATCTCTTATTATAAAAGGCAGATTTTATCTGCCTCCCTTTGGGAGTTATACAAATCTACAATATAGGATTTCTTCAATTACAATTTACCTAGCAATTTTAAGAGTACAATGCATCGCGTCATGCCAGGTCCAGTTTTTAAAATTTAAACTCCAATTAAGCAAAATTTACAGAAAACTCACATTCTGGTGTGTGTGTCAAATGCTTTTCTTAGTCTGGTTTACACCACACGCAAACGCACACACACACAAAGGGAGCGAATTGTTTCACTCACGCTATCACCCTTCTCCTCCTTTGTCTTTGCAAGTTGGCAGCTATTAAAGTGAAAACAGTGAATCCGACAGCGATTAAGAACACGAATTAGCACCTGAATGGAGTGAAAATTTAAAAACTGTTTCTTTCGGTTCTTTTTCTGAAGAAATGCACTAAGCCACAGACTTTCCCAGAAGAGTAAAGCCTTACACTATTTCTATTTACTTTTTCGAATGAGCCCATTTGAAATCATTACGGCAGAAACGAACTGTTACGCTAAACGTAAACAAAACGAAAGAAGGGATAGTTTGTTATTTCCCACAATCTTAATGAAATTAAGGCCTATTTTGCCATAAATATTATTATGGGTATCAGAAAGTTACCCAGAATAACAAATTCTATCGTAATTTTGTTGTATACCCAATTGAATATTAGCTAATAACCCATTTTCTATAGCGATGTTTGAACAAAATTTTAATAATTTTACAGAAAGTTACCCAGAATAACAAATTCTATCGTAAAATTTTGTTGTATACCCATTGAATATTAGCTAATAACCCATTTTCTATAGCGATGTTTGAACAAAATTTTAATAATTTTACAGAAAGTTACCCAGAATAACAAATTCTATCGTAAAATTTTGTTGTATACCCAATTGAATATTAGCTAATAACCCATTTTCTATAGCGATGTTTGAACAAAATTTTAATAATTTTACAGAAAGTTACCCGAATAACAAATTCTATCGTAAAATTTTGTTGTATATACCCAATTGAATATTAGCTAATAACCCATTTTCTAGCGATGTTTGAACAAAATTTTAATAATTTTACAGAAAGTTACCCAGAATAACAATTCTATCGTAAAATTTTGTTGTATACCCAATTGAATATTAGCTAATAACCCATTTTCTATAGCGATGTTTGAACAAAATTTTAATAATTTTACAGAAAGTTACCCAGAATAACAAATTCTATCGTAAAATTTTGTTGTATACCCAATTGAATATTAGCTAATAACCCATTTTCTATAGCGATGTTTGAACAAAATTTTAATAATTTTACAGAAAGTTACCCAGAATAACAAACGAGCCCTTCTGGGTATTAGCGCGCGTCTACGATGAGTCTACGATTTAAAAAAAATTACCATCATATTTTTCCATTTTAATGCATTTTTTCGCTTTTATATAAGGGAAGTAACTCTCTAAAAATATCTACTATGTGTCAACGATTTAAAGAAAAATTTACCTTAATTTTTTTTCAATTTTTAATGCATTTTTTGCTACTTTTTGGCTATAACTCTCTAAAAATGCTTATATAGTTATTTCCCTTACAACCCGGGCAACGCCGGGCGATACTGCTAGTTGATAAATAAAAAGTCTAATAGCTTTTAATGTTTAAAAATTTCAGTAATTTTAGTCAGTCGAAAGCCACAGACATATCGGTGTCTATTTCCATAGTAACAAGTCAAAATACAATCTGCTTAAAATTCCAACCACATTTATTGTCTTTATCTGTCTATTTTACTTGACAAGGGTCTTATTTTCTGAACGTTGGTACCTCATTTTTGTCATTTTCAAATAATTTGTTTTTCGAGACACGGATATTTTCTGTTGTTGTCTTATCAATGTCTCATACCAGACTGGGGTTCCTGAGAAGATCGTTCGGATAGACGAAACAGTCTTCCCAATACGAAAATACAACCGAGGAAGGGTGTTTGCAAACCTAAGTAGTGGGTTTTTGAAGGAGTATGTCACGAGACCAGACATGTTTTTCTTTACGCGGTTCCGTGTCAGAATCGCGACACACTAGAGAAATGCATACATCAGTTGGTTCTTCCAGGAACCACAATTTTCATTGACGTTGGGTGGGGTGGGGGCTTACTCTCACATTCCTGAAATTGATGGTTATAATTTTGGACAGAAAACAGTAAACCACAGCGTTGAGTTTATTAACTCGAAAGATGGTAACCACAAGCGGAAAAAAGCACATGGGCCTGTGTAAAACGAGGGGATAAAAGATGCTGTGGGATCCACCGTCCTATGGTTGACTCGTATCTCTGCGAGTTTATGTGATGCGGGTGATTCGAAGCTTATTTGTCTGAACACTGCTTTCGCTTTTGAATTTTCGCTATTAAAAATATATGTATTATTTGTTTACATAAACTGAAGTACATCTCTCTTGTAATATAACATACAGTAGTATTTTTTGTGATTTTTCAAAAAAAAAAAAGAAATTCGTTGAGGATTCTTCATTTTTATATTGTTTACTTATCTCTTCCAGTATTTCACTTTAGTTCATTCATTAAAACATTAAAACTTCAAAACTTCTTACAACTTCCGTCGTCGTCGTACTGTTGTACTAGACAGCTATCACGCACGAAATGCCAGCTTTTGAAACGGTGTTTTCTGATTGGATAAAAATGATCAGACTTTAAACCTCAGTAACATTTTTCTAAAATTTTTCTGGAACGAGTGAGTAACAAAATCAAATTCAACGTGAAAAATTACATCAGTATACCAAATTAGCAACAGAAAAGATACCCCCAAAATACCTAAAACCCAGACGATTACTTTCAACTGAATAAAGAAGCTATTACTTTGATACAAGACATACACGACAGAAGAAGGTAGAATTTTTTTGTTGATATACCTCCAAATATTGTTTTTGTTTCTTCGAAAAGCAGACTCATGCTTAATATTTGTCTGATTTGTAACATCAGTTGAGCTGTTTTGTTACCTCAAATGTTGTTCAAATTTTTTGTCCTCACCACTCAATGCCACAGTCTCTTTATTCAAATGTATTTGTTTTTGGGATTATCATATTTTCTGAGTACTTTTCAATGTTACTGTTTGTGTTAGTAGGTGCTCTGCTAGTTTAATAACCATCATTTTTTTTCTTCTATTTTGTCACTTCATTTCATTCAACTGTGATTTTGTTTTCAAATTTTCTTGAAATTCACAGTGGGAAAAGGGACGTGTACGTTACTTCCCTTTTTGCAGTTGCTATCTGTTACCGTTAAGAAACCATACTGGAATACAGCTAAATGAATTTTTGTTAAGTATATAATAAAACAAGGCCTATTTTTCCACTAAAAGACAAACAAGGTGGAGGACACTGAAAAATTTCGAATTTTGCCCTGTTGACAAATCAATTAAAAATTTTTTTCCATAGATATAATTCAAACCTTTGTTCGCGTCAAAACAAAGAAACAACAACAATAACTTCAACATCAGTAGCAACATAAAAAATAATAATTGAAAATTTATTTATTAGCGCAAATGCCTCGAAGAAAATAGAACAGTACAAGGACAGTACAACAGACAAAGCACAAACATGGCGGACGGTGTTTACGTGTAAATGGGAGTAAAAAGAACGACTATAAACAAAACAAGATATTCCATCAAAAATAAAGTTAACCAATGGGTGGAGGTCACCAAATCTCATGAAACCAGGATCTCTCTGGCTACAAGGGCAAGTACCCTGTCTCAGAAATTGTTTTACTACGTTGTGCACATGCTCGGCACAGGTCCATTAATACGTTACAACTGTGCTTACGGCCATATCACGTTGAAAGCACCGGTTCTCGTCCGATCACCAAAGTTAAGCAAAATCGAGCCTAGTTAGAACTTTCCGCTTGGGAAACCTAGTTGTTGTAAGCATTCCATTTCGATAGGCGCAGGAGTAGCTGTGTGGTAAGTAGCTTGCTTACCAACCACATGGTTCCGGGTTCAGTCCCACTGCATGGCACCTTGAGCGAGTGTCTTCTACTATAGCTTTGTGAGTGGATTTGGTAGACGGAAGCTAAAAGAAATATGTCATATATATATATATACATATATGACACCGTGACCGACCAGGCTATCAGATGTTGCTACACATCGCTGGTCACAATGCGCTTCGCATTGTTTTATCCTTCAAATGACGCCACCCCGCTGTCTACCCTCGACTGCTACAAATAGTTGTATATCATTAGGAAGGTTGATCAGGTCAGGTATGGCTTCAATACTAATTTGATCGGCGAGTTATCAATAATCACTTACCAGTACCTGACCAATTTTCCTTTCCCATTTTGTGTATTTGAAGAACTCTTGTTTTATTCTCTATGCCGTATTATATGGTGCTTCCAGCAATGTGATGTCCACATCTAGTGACACCACCGCTACCTTTATTTTGATTACCCTCTGGCCAAGATATGAAGGAATTATATCCATAATTCCTCACTTTTGAAGATTGTCGTCGCACTTTCGTAGCTAATCGTTAGCTGGGAATTTTATCTCAACTGTGCCAAAGCGTCTCTACAGACAACATAAGTTTTCAACCCCCAGGCTGTTCTTAAGCATATTTCGATCTGGGCCTGCGTCGCTCGCTCCAGTCTGCTAGTCTTTGTTGAGATACATTTGTGCATAATGGTCTTTTCTTAGTGTCTTCTTGTATTTCCTCTGGCACGTTTAGGAAGAATGATCTGCCATTCTTTCTTAAGTGTGCTTTGGCGTCACTTAACGTTTTTTCTGCCAACTCAAAATTTCAAATTCAAATTTTAAACAAGTTTGTGTGAAACCGTTCGCATTTTGCATAGAAATAAGAACTGTTTTTATGATGTTAACTTTTGTGTTGGTGGTGGCGGTGGTCGTAATGGTGGTGGTGGTGGTGGTGGTTGTGGGGAGGCGGTAGGGTCTGCGCTTTTGTCATTTTAGATTTTATTTCGCTCGTTACTGCTGCTACTGTCTCTGTTGTTGCTACAGCTGCTTCTGTTGTTGTTGTTGTTGCTGCTGCTGCTATCTGTACTTCGTCTCTCGACCACATCAGCTAGTAGTGGAAAAAGAATGTCATAATAGCTGTTCCAACAGCCATCACGTCCCTCGATTTGGGAAGCCATATTGATATTTTTTGTTTCGTAATATTAAATTTTCAGTTTAAAATTTTAAAATCCTCCCTTAAAGGAGAAATTCTCGCCAAGCCCGCTCGCTTCGCTTGCAGTGCGCTGGCTTATCTTGTGAACAGTTAAAACAATTTAGAATACCAACTGATAAAACAACAAATTTAAAAAAAACTTACGAACCACAAACAAGCATCCATTCCTTCCAAACACAGCCATGATGTAATACATGTCCTGATGCAGTACCAGGCATTTGCTCTCATCGCTTTTGACCATAACTGATTGGAAGTGCTATCATGTACATGTTGTCTTCCTATAAAAGGATGGACTGCAGCAAATATTCTGCTCAATACCACAAATTTGCTGGTCATTTGGTTGACCTTAACCAGTTGAGCATGCCCCTTAGTGGCTGACGATGTGTGCATCTCTGATCACAAGCAGAAGTAGTGGGGGAGCATCATAGCTATGTGTTGAGAGGAATTCTTTGGGGTCTGAATAATTCACCCTTAGAAACATGGGTGTTTCGTTCAACATCTTTTCAGCGGGATGGGCTACTCGACCTGAAGAAAACTCTAACTGGGCCCCACCTGCAAGGTCATGCGCTGTTTATCTTGATATAAGATCACCATATCGCGCACTTATGGTTGTGATGCAGCTGCCTGGTGTACCTTTATCATACTAGTAATCGTGATGGGTATATTGGGCTTCGTATATTTGTACCTCTGTGTCGCTTTGATGGCATACGCTGCTCTCTCACTCAGTACTGATCATAATAACAATGATGATGATAATGATGATGACAGTCTGGGCAGAGCACAGAAATGGCACAAACACGAACCAAAAGGTGTCAC
>NC_042998.1:176953638-176958638 GCF_006345805.1 Octopus sinensis
GATAATAATAACAACAACAACAACAACAATGATAAATACAATAACAGTAACGACAATAACAACGATACTAGTAGTGATAATAATAATGTCGTCTTTATTGGGTAAAATGGCATCGAAGGAAGGACATTACAAACATGAGAAACCTACAAAAATAAAAAATGAAAGACAAGTGAAGAGCTGCGGGTGTTACATCGACTGAAATTATTTCTTTTCTTCGCTATAGTAATAGCACAAACAAAGGATTTGCATCATGTTACAATTAATTTTGTAAAACACCAAAACATATCATATCATATCACATCATATTATATATATATATATATATATATACATATATGACGTCCTTTACCCATATATACATGTATATATACATATCCATGTAAGTATGTACATATATGTAAGTATGTACATATAAGCATGTATATATATATATATATACACACAAATACGTACATACATACCTATCAGTATATACACATATGTATACATGTGTATGTGTGTGTGTATATATATATATGTGCATGCATGCATATATGTATCATGTAAGTATGTATGTATGTATATATATATATATGTGTGTGTGTGTGTGTGTGTGTGTATAAAGGGATTTGTATGATTGTGTATAGAGGGATATATATCATTCAAAGGAATTCCAACTCTGATTTTTATGTTTTATTTATATTCTTTATAATATTAATGTAGAATATAGAATATATAGTATAAAAAGTATACATAGTGGTATAATGAAATGAAGTACTGATTGCCTTATTGAATAGATGAAATATTGAATATCAAATATTAAGGGACTAGTATACTTTCTTGCATTATAGCAATCTTTAAGGTACTCCTGTCACAACCTGGGACCTTTTATCCTATATACGAGGGGCGTTCAATAAGTAATTCCCCTGACCCATTTCCCATAGCAGTAGAGCAACGAAACTTGGTACAGTTATTAGTCTTTTTCTACATAGGAACCACTCAGAGTTACGCATTTCTTCCATCGTTTGATGCAACTCTGGAGACCGTTTTTGTAGAAGACCCCAGCTTGGTCATCCAACCACGACGTGACTTCAGAAATCAAGGCTGCATCATCTGGGAAACGCTTTCCTTTCAAAAACAACTTCATGGCTAGGAAGAGGTGAAAATCAGAGGGTGCAAGGTCAGGAAAGTAGGGGGTATGGGGGAGGAGTTCATAGCCGCATGCCTGTGCTTCTGATCTGGCGACACGCGAGTTGTAGACTGGAGCGTTGTCCTGCAGGAGGAGGATGCCTTTGCTGATCTTGCCCCGCCTCTTGATTTTGATAGCTTCTCTTAATTTCCTCAAAAGTGAAGCATAATAGGCTCCTGTAATTGTGGTACCCTTTGCCAGGAAATCTGTCATCACTACTCCGTCCTGGTCCCAGAAGACTGTGAGCATGACCGTGCCAGCGGAGGGCTGCACCCTTGCCTTCTTTGGAGGAGGTGAGTCACGAGCTTCCACTGCATTGACTGGGCTTTGGTCTCTGGTTCATAGTGATGGACCCAGGTTTCATCCTGTGTAATGAGTCTTATGAAAAATTTTGACTCATCTTCTTGGCACAACTCCAAATTCATCCTCGAGCATTCAACGCGTTCTTGCTTCTGGAAAGGTGTGAGCAACCTGGGAATCCATCTGGCAGACACCTTTTGCATATGCAAATGGTCATGAATGATAGTTTCCACAGACCCGGTACTAAACTTGACCTCATGGGCTATTTGGCGAATAGTTATGCGTTGACCTTCCAAAATGGCAGCCTCAACTTGACGGACAGACGTCTCATCAACGGCAGAAGGGGGCGACCAGATCTGGGAGCTGTTTCCACAGAGTTCCAACCATGTTTGAATTCACGATGCCAGCGTTTTACAAGGTCATATGATGGGGCATCATTACCATAAGCTACTTTCATTTCATCAAAAGTCTCCCGTGGTGTGCGTCCTTTCAAATACAAAAACCGGCTCAACAGGCTCCATTTCACACTTGACTCAGTTCAAACACTTGTATATCAGAAACCACAATTAGTTCAGAGCTGTAATTTGCCATTTAATCTATAGAGATATAAATAATTGCACATGTAAATTGCACATGTAAATCAAACAACTGCAAGTGGGTCAGAGGCATTACTTATTGAACGCCCCTCGTATATATATATAACACGTCTGGTGCCTTCGTGTACTCCTCAGGCTGTGAGCACGATCTGAGGATTGCATGAAGGCACCAAGACGTGTTAAAAATGCTTTTTGAGATGCTTTCATCACATGAAACTATTAGTAACTAATAAAAATATATATTGTGTTTATTAGATAATATATATATATATATATATGTGTGTGTGTGTGTGTGTGTGTGTGTGTATGTGTGTGTGTGTGTGTGTGTGTGTGTGTGTATGTGGATTCTGGACATTACACTACATTTCACACGTATCAGTCCACCTGTATGCCATACTGTATGTATCGCATTCCTTACATTCCCAGTGAAAATAACAATATCCCTGATCAACCTTTGAATGAAATGTATTTCCACAAAATACTCTATATATCTACTTCTTACGTATTATGATATCTACCAGTCAAACCGCCCTCACACACACACACACACACACATATACGAGAGTATGTGAGTGCAAAATATACAAAATTGTATGGAAACAACGTATTACTGAAATTTGGAAAAATAGACTTGAAAGCCGTATGGCGCACATCGTATTAAATGGACAATTTTATTGTATATCTGTTTACCTACAAAACAATATTTTGGCGAAAAAGCCCTATTAAATTCATGTGAATTATAATATTTTTAAAGATGTGCTCGAAATTTCACCTTGAACAGTACGTCAATCAGTATGTTGAATACCTATTTCTTTACTACACTCGCCTCCTTATGAGAGCTCAAAATCTCTCTTGGAAGCGCCATCCAACCAAAATGCAAATATATGGGAAATTACCACCTGTGTCATCTCTTGTGAAAGGTAAGAGAGTCCAGTTTGCTGGACATTGTTGTAGAGCTGAAAAAGAGGTAATTTCTACTCTTCTCCTCTGGAAGCCATCTACCCGCAATACCAGAGGGCGCACACTCTCCTACCCTGATGTAATCTCCAGGGATACAGGCATCCAGCAACAGGACCTCCGTAATGCCATGATGGACCGTGAAGTCTGGCGTAGCATGGTAAATTCCATTGTCTCGACCACGGTCGTACAATGATGAATGATGATGATTTCTACCCACAAGGGGCTAAACACAGAGAGGACAAACAAGGACAGACATAGGTATTAAGTCGATTACATCGACCCCAGTGCGTCACTGGTACTTAATTTATCGACCCCGAAAAGATGAAAGGCAAAGTCGACCTCGGCGGAATTTGAACTCAGAACGTAACGGCAGACGAAATACGGCTACGCATTTCGCCCGGCGTGCTAACGTTTCTGCCAGCTCGCCGCCTTTTCTGCCAGCTCGCCGCCTTTTCTGCCAGCCCGCCGCCTTTTCTGCCAGCTCGCCGCCTTTTCTGCTAGCTCGCCGCCTTATCTGCCAGCTCGCCTATGTTGAATACCGTTGCTTCTTCTCGAAATCTCTGGTTGATGAACGATATCTCGTTTTAAATCTCATCTGTGACATGTCAGGCTTTGTGCCTCAAGCAGAAACGATTGTCATTGCTAGCAATAATGCTTCTTTTACCTCTTCCCTCTTTCCTTCCAGAAGTGTGAATTTAACTTTTATCTTTTACTTGTATTAGTCATTGGAACCGCGGTCATGCTGGGGCACTGCCTTCAAAAATTTTAGTTGAACAAATCAATTTCAGCACATATTTTTTAAAAGCTCGGTGCTTATCCTATCGGTGTTCTTTGCCGAGCCGCTAAGGTACGGGGGCATAAACACACTAACACCAGTTGTCAAGTGTTGGTCGGGAAGTGACACAAAGACATACATACATACATACATACATACATACATACATACGTACATACATACAGGTTTATACCTGTAATTATTGGGGTCCTGGGATATGTAACACACTGCCTAAATACCAGTCTTGAGAAATAAGACTTCTCAAAACCAGAAAGGAGAAAATTAATTCGAAGGCTACAGATCCAATCCATCACTGGAACAATAAAAATCTGTAAAACTTTGCAGAAGTTTATCATCTAAATATATATGAGCATGTCTAGATATGCAACTATATGCATGAGAATACATACATAAAACATACAAATCTGCACATACATACATACATACATACATACATACATACATACATACATACATACATATATATACATAAATACCATGTTGTTGATGTTGAAATTCCAATGATGGAGCCTTAGATTTGAAGATTGGTATTTAGGCAGTGTGTTACATATCCCAGGGCCCCAATCGGTGTTAGTGTGTTTATATATATATATATATATATATATATATATATATATATATATAAGGGGTTCTGAAAAGTTCCTGGCTTTAAGGGTTTCGCGAAAGGCCTGGTTGGTGGGTTGGATAAACTGAAGGATTGCTGTAATTATGCGAAACTGAGAGAAGAATATGTTGAATAAAGTTATAATTAACTGATCATCCTGCATTTTTTTTTTTACCCAAAACCAGGAACTTTTCAGCACCACACATATATATATATATGACAAACTTCTTTCAGTTTCAGTCTTCCAAATCTACTCACAAAGGCTTTGATCAACCCGAGGCTATAGTAGAAGGCCCAAGATGCCTCGCTGTAGAACTGAACCCAGAACCCAGAACCATGTGGTTAGGAAGTAAACTTCTTATAAGACAGCCAAGCCTGTGCCTAAATTTGAATGATTTTTATATAAAAAATGGAAGCAAATATATATATAACTAAATATATATAACGTTCTAATGGGTAATTTGTAAGCTAAACATTAAAGTGAAATTTGTAGTGAATTTCTTAATGTACGCTAATTTTCATGAACCCTAACGATATTGTTTTGTGAATGAATAATTTTTGTGCATTTAAAAACAT
>NC_042998.1:176961138-176973638 GCF_006345805.1 Octopus sinensis
GTATGTGTGTGTGCGTGTGCGGATTTGTCATTGTGTCTGTGTTTATCCACCACCACTACCACCACCGCTTGACAACCGGTGTTGGTGTGTAACCCAGCGCTTGAGCAAAAGACACCGATAGAATAAGTACCAAGCTTAAAACGAAAATAAGTACTAGTGCCAATTCATTCGACTAATAAGTTCTTCAAGGCGGTGCCCCAGCATGGCCGCAGCCTAATGACTGAAACAAGTAAAAGGTATCTAAAAGAGTATAAATTTATATCAAGAGAGTCTCTTGATATGTCCGAAATAGCAGAAAAATTCCTTTAAATCACACCCTATCTTTTTTTTAAAATGAGGGACACATTGGCTAATATCGTGTTAATTATACGTACGGCAACACCATTGTCGAAATCAAGAGCGGAATCGCTTACTGTAAACGACATTCAGGCCGGATTACAAAAGAACGCTGAGACCGGTGTAGTGCTGCGCAAGGTAACTATTTCGAAAGAGATGATGTTAAAACTTAGGTAAAATAAGTTATTTTTTTTTATTAAATATAACTTGCCCGGGAACTTTTTGATATCAGCTTGTATGTATTTACGTGTGTGTGTGTGGTGTATGTGTGTGTGTGTGTGTGTGTGTGTGTGTGTGTGTGTGTGCGTGTGTGTGAGTGTGTGTGAGTGTGTGTGTGTGTGTGTGTGTGTGTGTGTGTGTGTGTGTGTGTGTGACCTTTTAGTAGAAGGCAGGCAACTTCCAGTAATTAGAATATTTGGAAAACTCCCTTGGAGATGAAACAACCTCAATCATTACGAATTAACTGATTAAAATATATTCTTAAATTTCAGACAAGAGAAATAGTCTCATTGATGGGACTTGAACCACATAGCTATTTCTCATTAGGTACCATGTTACTGGTTATACTATGGAGTGCGTATAACATTTCTTCCTAACATAGTTCACGGAATCATTACTGAGGTAGGATACATTACTATGTTGGATATTAGTTGAATAATCTGTCCCAGTATGAAGTGGCTGACAAGACATCATGTGACAGGATTCATGACTCTAGCAGAGCTGTTCATGTCCAATTTCAGTAACCACTATAATCACTTTATGACACAATTTAATTGTGTTCTACATAGATAAATAAGTTATTTTTTAATTGAACATAACTAGTCAGGGAACTCTTTGATACTACCTCGTAGTCAATAAACCTTAGGTGTGACCAAACAGCAAGTTCCGGCTGGCCGCGATTCACCAACCGGCGTTCTCCATAATCGAGTCGAGAACATTCTGCGATACGCTTTTAATCTCGACAACGGTGTAGTCGTATGTATATTTAGGACGATATTAGCTAATGTGTCCCTCATTTTAAAAAGATAGGGTGTGATTTAAGGGTAATTTTTTTAGCTATTTCAGACATCCTTTCGATCCTTGAATACAAAACGTGGCTCGCGAAACTTCCATTCGGGTGATTTTCCCAAGTTACCATCTCACCCTTGCAAACCAATCCGTCACAAGGTTATCCGTTTTCATCTGGGTGAACTGGAGCAACGTGAAATAAAGTGTTTTGCTCAAGGACACAAAGCACAGCCGGTTCAGAAATCGAAACTATAATCTTCCGGTCGTGTGTGCAGTACCCAAACCACTAGGTCACGGGCCTTCACAAATATACATAAAGACCAGTTGGCCATGGCTGGAAACGTCTTCGATCACAGGCCTGCTCATTCAGAACTGATCTGCAACAAAACAGGAAATACATTCGTGCATCCATACACATTTTGGCGAACTTGGTTTTTGTGACAGTCTGGAAAAGCTTGCGCTTTTTTTAACAAAAGAAATCAAGAGTTAACATACACCTTACAAATACAGTCTGTAAAAAGGAAACAGTGAGAAAATGCAAAACTTCTTTCTTCAAGTCCAAAACGTGACATTACTTTCGTTATCTACATTTCAAAGACGGAACTGTATATCTTCGTTAGAAACCAGCCCCTTCCTTACAGGAAAACTTCATATAATTGGAACAGAAGAGACCATATATACATATATAAATACATACAAATGTGCATGTATACATACATTTATATACGTACAAAGGCGGCGAGCTGGCAGAAACGTTAGCACGCTGGGCGAAATCCGTAGCTGTATTTCGTCTGCCGTTACGTTCTGAGTTCAAATTCCGCCAAGGTCGACTTTGCCTTTCATCCTTTCGGGGTCGACAAATTAAGTACCAGTTACGCACTGGGGTCGACGTAATCCGTTTGTCTGTCCTTATTTGTCCCCTCTGTGTGTAACCCCTTGTGGGTAGTAAAGAAATATATATACGTACAAACGTATATGTATAACTTCATAGTTAAAGCATATAAAGAGAGTCGTAAACAGAAAAATAGATAGATAGAAAGACAGGCAGACAGACAGATAGATAAATAGATAGATAGATAGATAGATAGATAGATAGATAGATAGATAGATAGATAGATAGATAGATAGATAGACAGATAGATAGACAGATAGATAGATAGATAGATAGATAGATAGACAGATAGACAGATAGATAGATAGATAGATAGATAGATAGATAGATAGATAGATAGATAGATAGACAGATAGACTGATAGACAGATAGATAGATAGATAGATAGATAGATAGATAGATAGATAGATAGATAGATAGATAGATAGATAGATAGATAGATAGATAGATAGACAGATAGATAGATAGACAGTTAGATAGATCGATAGACAGACAGACAGATAAGAACATAAAAAATATTTAGTATAAACACGTTATATAAAATATTGATCGTGTAAATTTGGCTCAATTTTATGTCGCTGACTTTATCGTCGCGTCTAATCAACCGTACTCTAATGATAAAAGATTGACAGCGAACTCGTAGTTTCGGCTTATTTATTTTCGTTTGACACATATATAATTATATATATAGACACATATATACATGTATACATATTCATGTATGTAGGTATGTATGAATATGTGTGTCTATATGTATGTACATATACATACATGCATACATACATGCATACATACATACATACAACCATACATACATACATACATGCATGCATGCATACATGCATACATTCATACATACATACGTACGCACGTACATGCATACATACAAACACATACATACATTCATTCATTCATACACACATACGTACATACGTACGTATATGCATACATACAAACACATACATTCATTCATTCATACACACATACATACATACATACATACATACATACATACATACATACATACATGCATGCATACATACATACATTCATACATACATACATACGTACGTACGTACATGCATACATACAAACACATACATACATTCATTCATTTATTCATACACACATACATACATACACACATACATACATACATACATACATACATACATACATACATACATACATACATACATACATACATACATACATAGTAACTGCTTTCTCGTGTACGTGCAAAGCCATTACGAGAAAGAATCACTGAAATGAGTAATTAACGATGCAATGTGAGGCCCTTGTATGACTCTTGAGCTCGGCAAAAGATTTGCACATTCTATTACATAATGCACAGCTGTGTTGGCTGACTGCATGAACAGGTACCACAGTATAAATTCTTTTGACATGCCTTGTTAATCTTCTATCTGAAAGGCACACCTTTCCACAGGTTGCACACATTTTGTTGTGAACAATACCCATATCATAATTTACAATGGGTTGATTACTGTGAGTTCTTTGATGGCTGACCAGGTCTCCACGACTGAAGCAATTCCCTCCATCAAATCACACACATAAAAAGAAACACTCCCTCATTTTCCACAGGTTCATTCTTTCAAATCTTTCACGTACATACATGCATTCATACATACACATATACGATTGATTTCGACTTGGGCAGGAGACATTGCCTAGGGTGCAAAATCTGCCGTATAGTGATCTCGAACTTGGATCCACGAGATTACGAAGCGAAATTTTGAGCCACTCAGCAATGATTGTACCCAAACGTTTCGCAGCCATATTGGATTGTTAAGACGATCGATCATTCGCAATATCTTCCTTATTAAATTCTGCTTAAGAGAAGTCAAATCTATTTTTACTGAACGCGTTAAACTATAAAATATTGTACGAACTTTGACGGTAATTAACAGGAGACTTAATTAACAGATATTATTTAGGTCTTCTTGATCAAGCTTGACCTAGCCCGGGTGGGGGGCGGAGCTAAACAGCAGCAGCAGCAACAACAACAACGGTAGCAGCAGTAATGAAAAGAACAACAGCATCAACAATAGCAGTAACTGCTGCTGCTGTTGCTGCTGCTGTTGCTGCTGCTGCTGTTGCTGCTGCTGCTGTTGCTGCTGCTGCTGCATCAACAACAACAAAAGCAAAAGCGACAATAAAACAGCAGCAGCAGCAACAAAAGAAACAAAAACAGCAGCAGTATCAGCAGCAGCATCACCACCACCACCACCACCACTTACAGCAGCAGCATCACCACCACCACCACCACCACTTACAGCAGCAGCATCACCACCACCACCACCACCACTTACAGCAGCGCCAGTAAGCAATAGCAACAGTTGCAGCAACAGCAACAGTGCCAACAACAGCAGCAGCAGCAGTTACAGCAACAACAGTTGCAGCAACGACAGTAGCAACAAAAACAAGAACATCTACAATAGCAGCAGCAGTAGCAGCAGCAGTAACATCATACGTTGTTGCCAAGAATGTGACAGAAAGGAAAATGAAAACCCTCGTCTTTCATCGATATCAGGTACCACCGTCGCCGCCATCATCGCCTCCGCCATCGTCGCCTCCGCCATCGTCGCCTCCGCCATCGTCACCTCCGCCATCGTCGCCTCCGCCATCGTCGCCTCCAGCATCGTCGCCTCCAGCATCGTCGCCTCCGCCATCGTCACCTCCAGCATCGTCGCCTCCGCCATCGTCGCCTCCAGCATCGTCGCCTCCGCCATCGTCGCCTCCAGCATCGTCGCCTCCGCCATCGTCGCCTCCAGCATCGTCGCCTCCGCCATCGTCACCTCCAGCATCGTCGCTTCCGCCATCGTCGCCTCCAGCATCGTCGCCTCCGCCATCGTCACTTCCAGCATCGTCGCCTCCGCCATCGTCGTCTCCAGCATCGTCGCCTCCAGCATCGTCGCCTCCGCCATCGTCGTCTCCGCCATCGTCGTCTCCGCCATCGTCGCCTCCAGCATCGTCGCCTCCGCCATCGTCGCCTCCGCCATCGTCGCCTCCGCCATCGTCACCGCTGCTGCTATTGCAGCTCGTAACACAAGGTGCATTAATAATGATGTCAAATTTTAGCACAAGTCTAGTAATTTGGAGCGGTTAGTCAATACCATTGAACCCAGTTCTTGATTGGTACTTTATTTTATCGACTCTGCTGCGACTTGAACACAAAACGCAAAGAACCGGAAGAAATACCACAAAGCATCAACAAAAGCAGTTGTAACAACAACAATAACAAAAAAAAATGTTTTCTTCATAAGCCACAATATCATGTAGAGCAATGGTTCTCAACCATTTTTTGCCTATAGACCCCTTTGATTCCTATTTTACTCGGGTGAACCCTCATAGATATTCGATGTTTAAAAGAAACCTTATTGTATATTTAGAATTAAGTATTATCAGGAATTGTATTTAAATGATTGACAAAATATTTTGTGTATTGTGAAAGTTGTAACCAATTTATTTTACGTAAATTTTGACAACAAAACCTTATATGGACCCCTAAAGGGTCATATGGACCTTGTTTGAGAACCACTGATGTAGAGCAATGGTCCTCAACCGGAGTCCGTATGGCTCTTGTGGGGCCATAAAAATTCCATGCAAGCAAAATACTATGGCCCCAAAAGGGCCATATAAAATTTTGTGGAGTCCAGAAACAAATTGGTAAAATGAGTATTTATGGAGATGTTTTAGGATTCCATGAAAACATTTCGCTTTAGACGTATTTATTTCAAGAAACAACAGGGTTTCGTTCGCTAATGCTTAACTTAGTTCAATAAGTCTCTGGTCACTGATTCATGTTCTTTTAGTGAATACTGTTGCAAACCTACACAAGTGATTGTGTGAACAAAATAGGGATTTTGAAAGAAATATCTATAAAATTGAATGGCTATGGGGGTCCACTAGTGTAAAATGGTAATCAAAGGGGTCTTTAGATGAAAAAATAGGCTGGGAGAAATTCAGACGAGGGAAGGGATTCGTTATATAATATATTATCGATCTCAGGACTAATTTGTTATCTTATTTTATTGACACCGGAGGGAAGAAAGGAAAACTTGGTATTGGAATGCGCAAAACGGGAAGAAATATCGCAGAGCATTTTTCCGATGCTTTGATGATTCTGGGGTAGGCTGTACGACATTTGTATACCAACTGCGAAGCCGCATCGTAGAGAGAGACGGGACCATTAGAAGCAGAGGATGTGCGAAGGCTGGAAAGATATAAAGTTAACGTTATCTGTTGGATGTTTAATGTCAGTGCGCATGGGCAAAGAGGTACAGTTGAGCAGAGGCAAAAAATGGGTATAAGAGAATAGTGCTGATTTCTATTATTCATATAAGACCTGTATTTTTATGACATAGGGTTAGTCCTTCTATATAACCATTGTATATTTTATCGAGTCCGGAAAGGTTTAAAGCAAAGGCGACTTTGGTGAGGTTTACCATCAGACTGTCAAGGGACGTAAGCATGTATTTACAGCAGGGCATTTAATACAACATTACCGATTGAGCCATTTCACAACCCTTATATTGATTAAAATATAAATAACAATAACAATGTAATAACTTATTATTAGGGCGTAATGTAGTGTATATCAAGAACTAAATATCATCGTGGTTGATATTAAATGTAAAAGAGTAAGTTTAAATTTATAATGTTTGATGTATAAATCATTTCATGAAAGTGTTTCATATGAAGCTTTTACAATGAGTATTGTGTAGTTCCACCTTTAAAACTGTTTACCATCCTTATGATATTGGTTTGATATATTAAACTTCTGATATTGCGCCGTTCAATATATTGCACGTTAAGAAAAAAAAAAAAAAAAAGAAAAAAAGAAACTATATATTCAGAATATATTTAGTTCTTCAATTTTTTTTTGTTTGTTTTCTTTCTCAGTTAAAGTTTCATAAATTACTTCGAAATTTTCATTTCTTTCTTTTATTTTCAAGTGGATTTCTTTTTTAAATTTATGTCTTTTGAACTTCCATATATATTAAGTTAAGATACACACACACACACACACACATACACGCACGCACACATATTTATATATATATATATTTATATGTATGTATATGTATATGTGTATATATATATATATATATATATATATGTATATATATATATATATGTATGTATGTATGTATGCATATACATGTGTGTGTGTATTCTATGCGATGTGCTATTTTTGGAGATATTTCAAAGTTTTATTTTCAATAGAGTGGATGTATTTCTAATTTATTCAAAGCATATCATTCATTTTCTTTTTTACTCATACTTTCTTTCTTTTTTTAATTTCTTCCCTTTCCATTCATTCTCGTGGCAATATCGATGATTCAGTTCTTTAGATTATATATATACATAGATAGAGTTAATCAGTTCAAGCATCGTATCAAACCATAAATATGTCTCGTAATTCGGATTTTTGCTGCATCAAGGTAATGAGGTACATTTTAATGCTACTTGGCTAGAGTGATATTTAGTCTATCTCACATAACATTTCCTAGAAAGCATGCTAGCTGTTCCTCAAACCTAGATGAACTGAGGTAATGTAGACGTAAATGTCTTGCTTAATGTAGTAGAATATAAACAAACAATACATGAATTTGACAAATATCTCATTTATTTAACCATTTCTGTTCTAAAAATACAGGACCGGATTCGGAAGAGAAATTATTCATAGAAAAATTATTCAAATTGTCTTGAAAACACTAATGCCCCCAACTGTTGTCGGATAATGTTGGCGTGGTAATTTCTAGTGTTGTTGCTATTGTGTTCTTGTTATGGTTGTTGTTGTTGCGCTGGTATACCAAAAAAGGTTGAATGCCAGATTAAATATCTTTCGGATCTTTTCGGTTTGAACGGCAGTCTTTTCTAGCGGTGTCATATGAAATTGTCACCCATAATTTTGACCCTAGTATCAATCTATTGCATTTCAATCTAATTTAGGGTTAGATAGGATTAGGGTAAGGGTTAGGTGTGGGGGGAAGGGTATATTTTTTTCTTCACAAATGTAAATAAACTCAATCTGTTTCTTAAACGAGGGACATATTCATACGGCACAGAATGCTTTTTTTTTACCTCAATAGACGTCATTGATTGGTTGAAATTGCAGAAATTGAAGAAAAAAAACAACAAATATCTTACAAACTATAGAATTTTCTCAATAAAGCCAAGAGAAAAAGATGTTTTATAAACACATTCTACCAGTATACGAAGTTTAAAAAGTGTTTTAGTTACCTAGAAATTATATTAAAAAACTGCCGTTCAAACCGAAAAGATCCTATCTTTCAATATTCAGCTAGGTTAAGGTGGTGAGCTGGCACGCCGGGCAAAATGCTTAGCTGTATTTCGCCTGTCATTACGGGCGAAATTTTGCCGAGGTCGACTTTGCTTTTCATCTTTTGGGGTCGATGAAGTAAGTACCAGTTAAGCACTGGGGTCGATATAATCGACTTACCTCTACTCCAAAATTGCTGGCCTTGTTCCAAAATTTGAAACCAATATTTAGCTAGCTTTTTTTAAAATTTTTATTACGATGTGATGGAAGCACTCCGTCGGTTACGACGACGAGGGTTCCGGTTGATCCGAATCAACGGAACAGCCTCCTCGTGAAATTAACGTGTAAGTGGCTGAGTACTCCACAGACACGTGTACCCTTAACGTAGTTCTCGGGGATATTCAGCGTGACACAGAGAGTGACAAGGCCGGACCTTTGAAATACAAGTACAACAGAAACAGGAAGTAAGAGTGAGAGAAAGTTGTGGTGAAAGAGTATAGCAGGGATCACCACCATCCCCTGCCGCAGCCTCGTGGAGCTTTAGGTGTTTTCGCTCAATAAACACTCACAAGGCCCGGTCTGGGAATCGAAACCGCGATCCTATGACCGCGAATCCGCTGCCCTAACCACTGGGCCATTGCGCCTCCACATTACGATGTACATGCATAGCAAGTGACCTGATTTGAGATCGCGTGCTGAAACAAAAACAATTGCAGCGCGGAAGGTGTTTATAAGCCATTTAAAAGCACAAAAACTGTTAGATTCACTTCAACATTTAAATTTAATTTGCCAAAATATTTTCGTCGCGACCTGTTCACTGGCAAAATTCGTGCTGCATCTCTTTGTTGTTGTTGCTTTTTTATCATTACTTTCTGATTATTGTTTATCTTGGTTTCATTTTGTCTTTCACCTTTTAGGGGTCAATAAATAATCTAACAATTATATACTTGACTCGATTGAATCAATTATGTTGTTTCCCTCCATAGATTGAATTCCCCTGCCAATTCTAGACGTAACAGTTATTATTGCTTATAACTACCGTACAATATCATGTCTTTCGACCCTGCAAATAGATAGTGATTTTATAAGTCTATAAAATGCAGACGTGTAGGCGCGTAGCTTAGTGGTTAGGGTGTCAGCATCATGATCGTAAGATTGTGGTTTCGATTCTTGGACCGGGCGACGCGTTGTGTTCTTAAGCAAAACACTTCATTTCACGTTGCTACAGTCCACTCAACTGGCAAAAATGAGTAACGCTGCGATGGACTGGCGTCCCGTCCAGCTCGGGAACAAATACGTCATTGAAACCGGGGAAACCGGGTCCATGAGCCTGGCTAGGCTTTAAAAGGGCGAATTTATTTATTTTTTTATTATAAAATGTAGACGTAAAACGAAAGTTTACATAATGGTTCACGACAAGAATTTATTTTTGAAAACAACGGAACACAAGTTTACATGTATATCACGATAGATAGACATTTTAATGGCTGTTTACAGTTAGCGTGCTGTTTTACAAAATGACGATCATTCAAGGTCAATAAATATTAAAAGTAGTTATTCGTTGAAAAGCAGGTGGCCATCGAAAATTGGTAATGAAGTGTCTGTTGGTGAAAAAAAACAAAACAGTAAGGAAAGGATAAAAAAGAACCACACAGTTTGAACGGACGGAGAAAAACCAAAAACAAAAACACTGTCCGCAGCTATAACAACAGAAAAGAGTATCGTCGTTGTCGACCCTGCGGTGCAGAGAAGATAATAATTTACATTTTTATTTGAAAACTTACTCCCTGCAATGTCAGGATATTGGACGGCTAAACGGAGCCTACCTTCAAAGTGATGCGGAGAAATACTAGACTCAATGAACTTTGTTGACATCGGAAAAGATTTTGTAAATTTTACCAGGCGCAGGCGTGGTGTGTGGAAAGAAACTTGCTTCCCAACCACGTGGTTCCAGGTTCAATCCCACTGCGTGGCACCTTGGGCAAGTGTTTTCCGCTATAGCTTCGGGCGGACCAAAGCTTTGTGAGTGAATTTGGTAGATGGAAACACATACATATAAGAGGTCAATGGAATAAGTACCGGGCTTAAAAAATAAGTATTGGGGCCGATTCATTCCACTAAAAATTTAAGGTGGTGCCCCAATATGGCCGCAGTCTAATGGCTGAAACAAGTAAAAGATATGATAAATTATGATAATTGAATGAATCTGAATAATTTATATCGACACCAAAACACAAATGAAAAGAATCAGTGAGAAATACGACCAACACTAAGACTTCAATTTTTGTCAACTGGCTTTCTCCGCAACTTCTTTGATGTAGTATTTAATATCACCAAAATGAAAAATAAGCAAATACACAGTTATCAAAAACTAGCAGCATAGCCCGGCATTTCCCGGGTATGTAAGAGCCCCTGGAGCAGACATGATGCTCGCTGTGAATTTTTAAAAAATTCCTGCCAATTTGAGAAAGATATTGTCGAAAATATGTCATCTTGAATTTGAACGCAATTTCCCAAAATGGCATGATTTTATCGATTTTTCTCAGAACTGGGGGAACTTTTCAAAATTTTCGCTGCGTTAGTTTTGAATTATGACATTGGGCTATGTGTGTGTCAAGTTTCATCAGAATCGGTTGAAAGCCGTGGTCAGGGTGAGGGTACAACCTGACAGACACACAGACACACAGACAGACAAACTGCCGTTTATATAGAGAGAGATAACTGGGAAGCGAGGTATCCCGACAGACGCAAGCATACGTTCTAATTTTTATATATAAATATCTCGTCTCAATTATAGTGTTTTATCATCTTTCTTATTCATTCCGTGGATCTTTTCGGTTTGAACGGCAGTTTTTTCTAGCGGTGTCATATGAAATTGTCACCCATAATTATGACCCTAGTATCAATCTATTGCATTTCAATCTGTTTTAGGGTTAGGGTTAGGGGTCGGGGGGAAGGGTATCTTTTTTTCTTCACAAATGTAAATCTGTTTCTTAAACGAGGGACATATTCATACGGCACAGAATGTTTTTTTACCTCAATGGACGTCATTGATTGGTTGAAATTGCAGAAATTGAAGGAAAAAAAGCAACAAATATCTTACAAACTATAGAATTTTCTCAATAAAGCCAAGAGAAAAAGATGTTTTATAAACACATCCTACCAGTATACGAAGTTTAAAATCTTTTAGTTACCTAGAAATTATGTTAAAAAACTGCCGTTCAAACCGAAAAGATCCCATTCCGTATATATTAGGTTGTCCCAAAAGTTCGTAAACACTTACGAAAATTGAATTTTTACTCGCCAAGTACTAACAAAAACAACAAAAATTATTCCTCAAAATAAAGACCATTATTTTCCAAGACTTTCTACGAACTTTTGGGACAACCTTATATCTTCATGCTTTATAAACATGTCAATAATATATTATATAGTTATAAAATTAATTACTAGCACAGACACAGTAATTCGTTTTACATCCATAATGTACTACCCAGTATATTACAGATTTACAACGAATGTAGAGAGGAGCACTCCGTCGGTTACGACGATGAGGGTCCCGGCTGATACGATCAACGGAACAGCTTGCTCGTGGAATTAACGTGCAAGTGGCTGAGCACTCCACAGACACGTGTACCCTTAACGTAGTTCTCGAGGAGATTCAGCGTGACACAGAGTGTGACAAGGCTGGCCCTTTGAAATACAGGTACAACAGAAACAGGAAGAAAGAGTGAGAGAAAGTTGTGGTGAAAGAGTACAGCAGGATTCACCACCACCCCCTGCAGGAGCCTCGTGAAGCTTTAGGTGTTTTCGCTCAATAAACACTCACAATGCCCGGTCTGGGAATCGAAACCGCGATCCTACGACCGCGAGTCCGCTGCCCTAACCACTGGGCCATTGCGCCTCCACTACAACGAATGTATTTGTTTACCAAAAGTCAAAGCTTGCAGTGTTGGT
>NC_042998.1:176978638-177023638 GCF_006345805.1 Octopus sinensis
AGTTCTGGAGAAGGGGTACGTCGATTAGACTGCCCCCGGCGCTCAACTGGTAATTATTTCATCGACCCTAGGAGGATGAAAAGCTAAGTCGACTTCGGCGGAGTTTGAACTCAGAACGCAAAACCCAAAGAAATGCCACTAAGCAATTTTCCCCCTTTCTACTATAGGCACAAGGCCTGGAATCTGGGGGAAGGAGATGAGTCGATTATATCGACCCCAGTGTTTCACTGGTACTCAATTTATCGACCGCGAAAGGATGAAAGCAAAGTCGACCTCGGCGAAATATGTACTCAGAACGTAGCGACAGACGAAATACCTATTTCTTTACTTCCCACAAGAGGCTAAACACACAGAGGACAAACAAGGACAGACAAACGGATTAAGTCGATTATATCGACCCAGTGCGTAACTGGTACTTAATTTACCGACCCCGAAAGGATGAAAGGTAAAGTCGACCTCGGCGGAATTTGAACTCTGAACGTAGCGGCAGACGAAATACCGCTAAGTATTTCATCCGGTGCGCTAACGATTCTGCCAGCTCGCCGCCTTACTAAACAATTTTTTCCGATGTGCTAATGTTCCTGCCAGATCGCCTTAAAATTAATTATTACTAATTAAAACCTGTAAAGTGGAGAACTGGCAGAATCGCTAAAGCGACAGAAAAAATACTAGATTGTTATTTCTTCCGACTCAGTAAGATCCGAGTCCAAATTCTACCGGAGATCTAACTTTAACTTTCATCCCTCAGAGTCAACAAATAAAGAACCACTCAACTACTGAGGTCGATGTTATCCACTATACCCTTTTTCTAAAATTACTGGTATTGTGCCAAAATTTGGAGCAATTACTGTTTCCCTGTCATAACAAGAGTAATCTTCGTCCTTTCTATCGCTGTTAAATTGCACTCAGTTGATACTCTTCACATGTGTAACAGCTTCAGCTAAACTTTTTCACATATTCCTCGTCGTTCCATAATCCCTACTGTGAATTATTTTCTCTCAGTAAGAACTTTACAGAAATTTCTTTCTTCGGTACTATTTCTTCTAAAACTTTCTTATGCTCCTTATTTTTCTCCCAACTGCTGACATTGTTGAGTTTAGATTAAACACTAATTTGACCCAGTTGTCTGTATCCAGTAACATAAAGGGAAAAAGAGAGAGAAAGGGAGAGAAGGAGTGTGGGGTGGAAGGTTAAGAGTAATATGTAGGCAACGCTTTCCATATGCAGACGAAATAGTCATTTCTAAAACAGCACAAAACTAGAAATTTAAGAGGTGGGAAACTGTTGATTATATAGATTCTCAGTACTTTATTGGTGCTTTATTATATCGCTTCAAAAAGGAAGAAAAGAAAAACTGACCTCAGCAGGATTTGAACCTGGAGCATAAAAAAATGGAAAGAATAAGATATTTTGTCCTACATTCAAACGATTCAGCCGCTCTATCGACCTTTCAATAATTTCAGAGAGAAAGAGAGAAAGAGAGAGAGAGAGAGAGAGAGAGAGAGATGCTCGCCTCTTATCAGCCTAAGTCTTCATAGAAATAGAAATATTAATATTTCTAAGTCTCTCTAAAGGAGACAACGGCAGCGATACTGGATATTAATAGTTATCGCCAATCTAATATGGCAGTCCAGCATTCGTCCTATATTTCTGGACTGCCACATTAGCTTGGCGATAACTATTAATATCTTCATAGAAAGCTTCTTGAAGATATTAACTCTTGGAGTTATTAAAATTAATAGAATCATCTTTTATAGTTTCATTGACATCTGTGATGCTTCCTAGGAATGTGCAATCGACTACTTTATTTGACAAGTAGTTTCAGAGATGTTACAGGTGGGGTAGTGAGACAGTTATCTCTGGGTGCAGGAGTGAAGGGACGTGAAATTTCCTTAACCGTTAATACCTGTTGATTAACGTAAAGAGGGACTTCAAAAGTAGGATGAGAAGTAAAGTTGACACTGGTAAAATTTGAATTCAGAACATTAAGAACCGTATCTAAATATCACAGAATTTTTACACGACGTCTAAATAACAGCACAAAGCGTCTAATGGTGATATTCTTGTGACTTACCTTTATATTTTGAGCCTCTCGCTGAAGTTAACTTTGCTTTTCTTTTCCCCAGGGTCGACAGAATAAAGTACCAGTCAATTAGTGTGATTGATATATCAACTGATCTTTATAGATCACTCTTAAAATGATTGGAGTTCTGCCTATGTCAGAAACCGTTATCAGATTAGTCAGACATCTCAGAAATGTTAACCACCTAAAGATACATCTATATCTGCTATAATGGCAAAAGAATTTTTTGATTAATTATGCTCTGGTTAATTTAATTAAAATTGATTTTTGTTATTGCTATTTCAGTTAACTTTAAGGCTATTAGTTTGACAGCCAACCTAACCAATTTCTTTTTCATCGCTAGAAATTAACACCGATCAGTCAATAAGGGAGGCTCTACTTGATCACATGACTTAATAGAAATAGCAGTCATTTTTCTCCTCTGCTTTCACATGAAATTACATACGCAGTCATCGAAAAAAAAAAAACAAAAAAAAAAACAGACATCGAAGAATCCTAGATATATCTAGGTGTGGCTGTGTAGTTAAGAAGTTTACTTTCCCAACCATATGGCCTTGGGTTCAGTCACACTGTGCGGTAGCTTGGGCAAGTGTCTTCTGCTATTACCTTTTCTATTGCAGCCCCAGGCCGACCAAGTCATTGTGAGTGGTTTCGGTAGACGGCAGCTGAAAGAAGTCTGTCGTGTGTGTGTGTGTGTATGTATAAGTATATGTATATATATATGTATGTCTATATATATATATATATATATATATATATATATATATATATATTATATATATATACTAGCAGTATCGCCCGGCGTTGCTCGGGTTTGTAAGGGAAATAACTATATATGCATTTTTAGAGATGTAAAGTATAATAGCCATCTCAATATGGCTAACCACAAAGGGGGGTGGGGTGTTACTGTAGCTTTTTACGTTCTGAGATTTAATAATAAATTTTTAGAGAGTTCTTTCCCTTATATATGCCAAAAATGCATTAAAAATGGGAAAAATTGATTGTAATTTTTTTTTTGAAATCGTAGACTCATCGTAGACGTGCGCTAATACCCAGAAGGGCTCGATATGAATCACGACTATAAGATACCCGGTTTTGGTTAAACTGCACCGCAAAATGTGGGAGTAGTTAGGAATCTAAATCATAGGAGACAGACAGCACACAACCTCACTTTTATATATAAAGATATATATATATATATATATCTCTATATAAACAGCAGTTTGTCTGTGCGTGTTTCTGTGTGTCTGTTTGCTTGTACCCTCACCCTGACCACGGCTTTCAACCGATTCTGATGAAACTTGACACACACATAGCCCAATGTCATAATTCAAAACTAACGCAGCGAAAATTTTGTAAAGTTCCCCCAGTTCTGAAAAAGATCGATAAATTCGACATGGGGTCGAGAATCAGAAACACAAACAGCAAACTGTCTAGGGGACGCAACTCCACCTTTTTTAACTCTCAAAAAAAATTTACCATCATTTTTTTTCCATTTTTTGGCTATTTTTTGGCTATAACTCTCTAAAAATGCTTTATAGTTATTTCCCTTACAAACCTGAGCAACGCCGGGCGATACTGCTAGTATATATATATATACACGCACACATACATATGTGTGTCTATGTGTGTTTGTGTTTGTGTTGTGCTTGTCCTGTTTGACAAGACAAATGACTGACAAGAAGAGTGACCATAAGACGGCACAACAATAACAGCAATGACAACAACACCAACACCAATAGCAATGACAACAACGAAGAACAATAGAGTGATGAAGACAACAACAAATACAAGAATGAAAGCCGTGCCAAGAAGTTTGAACAATCGCAACAACATTGGAAGAAAAGAAAATTTTAAAAAAATAGCAACAGCCACGACGTTAAAGCAAATACAGAAGAAAAAGTCACTTGAATGACGTGTCGAAGCGAAATCAAACAAAACCAAATAGATTTTGGAATGATTGGAGACAGTCAAGATCATTGCGATTATCTGATCAGATAAATTAGTGATAATCAAGAAAATAGATTTACCGTTCAAAACATACAATGGCAGCACGTACACACTCACATATGCATTCATGCGCACATACACACACACTCACACGCACGCTCTCCGTCACAAAAGCTTGTACACAACTGTACACATCTCTGTCTCTGTCTCACTCTTTTTCTCTTTTCCTTTCTCTCTCTTTCTCCCTCCTCTCTCTCTCTCTCTTTCTTTTTGTCTGTCGTACGTGCATACAGACATACGTGTGTATGCACGCATTCATCAACAAGTTCATAGATATGTAGGTTATAAAAATACTTTGAACTACGATTCAATTTTTGATCTGTAATATTGTCATCAATAAGATGCATGCATACATGCATGCATATATACATACACACATACATACATACATGCATACATACATACATACATACATACATACATACATACATACATACATACATACAAAAATTATTATATATATATATATATATATATGTGTGTGTGCGAGAACAGTTGGTATGGATTTATCATATCTATATATACTAATATATACATAATATATATATATATATGTATATATATACATACACATACACACATACATTTACCTATATATAAGTGTCTATGTATGTCTGCCTGCCTGTCTGCCTTCTGCCTGTTTGTGTATGTGTATATATATATATATATATATATATATATATATATTATTCATACGTTTACCTATATATGTCTATCTATGTCTGCCTGCCTGTTTGTGTGTGTATGTATGTATATAGTATGTATATATATGTGTGTGTGTTTGTGGGCGCGTGTGTGTCTGTGTGTATCTGAGTGTATGTCTGTGTATATGTATCTCTATATAAATTCTTGATCTATAATATTGTCGTTAATATAACACATGCAAACATGTCTGCCTTCATACATTCATATGTGTATATAACCCATACACGCACATGCACTAATTCAACACAAACGTAGTTATATAGGCTATATAAATACTTTTGAACTGCTGTTAAATAATTTTTCGACATTGTTATCGATATAAAATATATCGCATATATACACACACATACATAATCTAACACATACAGATGTATATATATATACATAAATACACACACATACATAAACACACACTCACACACACATATATAGACACACGCATACTCATATAAGTACAATGCATATTTCTTGGTCTTTGATTGTAGTTATGATCAGTTACAAGATCTAACACAATACTATGTAGTGCTCGAGTTCATTACATTCTATTACATTCTGTTACACATAAACCATGTTTCTTGTCTGAGCATACATACATACATACATACATACATACATGATGGCTGCTCCCTCATTATCGAGTATGGCCATTGCATGAAGCTTAACTGTTATTGGTGCTGTGATCAAGTGTGACTTTTTAGCCCAGCTAAATATCTACAATGTCTTGTACAGAATTGGCAGCTAAAACCTTTATCAGCAATAGCCGGCTGTAGTTGTAACTGGGCTTTATGTACTTTTGCATGTCGTTTAAGTCCTCCTGTCGAATTACACTCTCTTCCACATGCCCGACAGATATGATTAGTATGGTGTGTAACACCACCACCAGTGACCAGGTTGCCAATCATCTGTTTCGCTTTATGACTACGAAGACGACTCTTGAGTCCAGCTTTACTGAGGCTTTACATACATACATACATACATACATACATACATACATACATACATACATACATACATACATATGTCAGGCTGAGAAAAATATGGCAGTCGGAACTCTCCTCTTACAAGACAATATCACACAATACATTTTTAGTACCAGCCTTATTCCAACATTTAGGATACTTTACCGGTCTGTAGAAGAAATCCACTCCATAGACGTTAAAACCCGCAAGATACTGACATCAACTTGGAATCTCTACAAGAATAGTAATATTGATAGACTTCACTCAAGAAAAGATGAAGGAGGTAGAGGCTTGAGATCAGTGCAGACAGCTTTCGAATATCATATAGTCTCTCTCAGCACTTTCTAAGCAGCAACAGAAATTATAGATACATTATTTTCATATCCTATGTGTCGGCCGCGAGCTCCTTATGAATCACTCTCTTCCTGATGACCTTCCATACAACTCCATAGCAACCAGATTAACGCACCACAAAGAAGAGTCGGATATGAAGCGCTATTCATGGTTGTTTCCTGAAGGCTAGAAGAGACAGTAATATCCTTTTCTACTCTAGGCACAGGGCCCAAAATTCTGGGGGAGGGGGTCCAGTCGATTAGATCGACCGCAGTACGCAACTGGTACTTAGTTTATCGATCTCCGAAAGGATGAAAGGCAAAATCGATCTCGGCAGAATTTGAACGCAGAACGTAGCGGCAGACGAAATACCTATTTCTTTACTACCCACAAGGGGCTAAGCACAGAGAGGACAAACAAGGACAGACAAACGGATTAAGTCGATTATATCGACCCCAGTACGTAACTAGTACTTATTTAATCGACCCCGAAAGGATGAAAGGCAAAGTCGACCTCGGCGGAATTTGAACTCAGAACGTAGCAGCAGACGAAATACCGCTAAGCATTTCGCCCGGTGCACTAACGATTCTGCCAGCTCGACACCTTAAGAGATAGTAATATCGACATGAAGTACAGCCTCTCTTGTACTCGTGACCGCTACATCACTTTACTCTTCGAAGGCGATGCATTTGCAATTCATGAAAAGGAAATTGCTACAAAATACCTAATAAACAAAAGAGACAGTAAAGCCCTTGAAGCTTCAAGATGCATCCGAAAATGTAGGTTATGCTATATTTCTGTGGGGGACATCACAAATGGGATTAGCAGCCGCCCAAAAATGTCATCAAGGCACACTACTCTCTTATGCGCCACGACATAGTCGCAAAAGCAATATATAATGCCATCCGGAAAAGAAAGACTATCCTTATCCCCCGTTATTGGATACGTACACAACCATCAACACAAGGAATACCGGTGGAACATTCCCATCAAAAGATCCGTCAAGTGCAAATATAACAAGCCGAATATTGTTGTTTGGGAGAGACAAGAAAAAGTACGTACCTTCATAGAGGTCATCTGCCCTGCTGATGTGAATATTTCTTTGAAAATCAAGGAGAAAGAGGATAACCAGTCAAAATGATGTCCAAATGAAAAAGAGAAATACTCACACACACACAATTACTATAGAGATTAGGATTTAAATTCCAATCTATGAAAAATTTCCGTTCTACAATATTCTAAAAGGATCGAATGATTATCCAAAAATTCATGCTAATACAAACGAGCCTGGTAGGTGTAAAAGACTAACTGGCATCTCTTGTCAAGAGTACTGGCGACAGTCACATCGCTAATGTTTGTTGTGCACTCCGCTGTCTTTATTTGATTGCTGTTATTCTGTGCGTCTACGTGAAAAGATCAGTTGTGTTTTGCAGGGTTGTTTTATTTTTACCCTTAACTTAAAAATAGAGAAAGACATAGTGATAGATATAAAAAAATATAAGTCATTTGGGTACTAGCATAACTAGTTTGTGTGCCGCCGCCGGACCCCACAAAAAAAACAAAAAAAAAACAAACAGATATTGCCTACAGCAGACCAAAAAAGTGCCGCCCCTTTAGAATTTGCGCCTGGGGAGGACCCTCCCCACCTGCCGCCACCCCTGTAGCTACGCTAGTGCATTAGGGGCTAGAAATAAAGCGAAAAAACGTGATATTCTTCGAGCAGGCATGTGTCTGATGCGAAATCTGGGATGAACCCGAGTGATGCAGATGACCTGGAGTCGCCTCTGATATATATATATATATAAATAAAAACTTGGAGAAGAGAAATAACGCGTGTGTTCGGTCATATAGTATATAATAAATAAATAAAATATATGCATATATACATATATGTACATACTACATCTACATGTATATATACATGCATATATATATATATATATATATTAATATATATATATATATATATATATATATATATGAGTACAGGACACCACAAATAAACGTAGAACACGAGAGACGAGAACATAAAATCAAACAAGGAAACGGACTTTTTTTAAACAACGAAAAAAGTCCGTTTCCTTGTTGATTTTATGTTCTCGTCTCTCGTTGTGTTCTACTTTTATTTGTGGTGTCCTGTAATCATATATGCATGTATATATATATTATATATATGCATGTATATATGCATGTAGATATAAGTATGTACATATATGTATGTACATATGGATATATTTTATTTATTTATTATATTATATATATATATATATATATATATATATATATATATATACATATATATATATGTATATATGATAAATTTCTCAAGGAACACGGTAACCGCCAGGATAATATATCGATTTAAACTCATTATATATATATATATATATATAATATATATATATATATATATATGTATACATGTATGTATGTATGTATGTGTGTGTGTATATAAACACACACATGTATTCAAATTCCGCCGAAGTGGACTTTGCTCCTTATCCTTTCGGAGGCGATAAAACCAGTACCAGTTGAGCACTGGGTCGATGTAATCGACTTACCCCCACCCCTGAACATACTGGCCTTGAATCAAAATTTGAAACATACACTCGCTCATACACACACATACACACACACGCACAAGCACCCACATGCGCGCGCACACACACAATGCTGTCGGTTTCAAAGCTTTGATACAAAACTGTGAAGCTGGCATAAAAATATAGTTAAACTGTACGTACTCTAATCAGTAGTTAATTTTTGTCCATGCATGTATACATACATACATACATGCATGCATACAAACATCCATCCATCCCTACATGCATACATAAGTGGCTATATGGTTCCGGGTTCAGTCCCACTGCGTGGCACCTTGGGTAAGTGTTTTCTACTATAGCCTCGGGCCTACCAAAGCCTTGTGAGTGGATTTGGTAGACGGAAACTGAAAGAAGCCCGTCGTATATATGTATATATATTTATATGCATGTATGTGTGTGTATATGTTTATGTGTCTGTATTTGTCCCCCCCCCCACCAATATCGCTTGGCAACCGATGCTGGTGTGTTTACGTCCCCGTATCTTAGCAGTTCGCCAAAAGAGACCGATAGAATAAGTCCCGGGGTCGATTTGCTCGACTAAAAGGCGGTGCTCCAGCATGGTCACGGTCAAATGACTGAAACAAGTAAAAGAGAAAGAGTAAAGAATATACATACATACATACATACATACATACATGCATGCATACATATATACATACATACATACATACATACATGCATACATACATACATACACACATACATGCATACATACATACATACATACATACATACATACACTCGCATACATACATACACAAATACGCACATACATCAGCCCATCGGATGTGAATGCCTTTTCTGATCGTAGGAAAAGGAAAATATCTATGGAGAACTGATGAGAGATCTAAAGCTCTTGCATTCACGTTACAGTTTTTCATTCGTTCTAATGATCACAAGTGCATTGCGCTACGTTTCTGCATAGATTCTGCATAGAAACCCTTGAAATTCTTGGTTTCTCCAAAAACGAACAGATTCTACGGATACAATCAAAGCAACAGTAAAAATTTCTCAAGCATTTCAGGGGTTTTTCCTTTTGAGTTCTCTGGATGGAGATATGCTCAAACTACATATTCATAAGATACACACACACACACACACACACACACACACCACACACACCACACACACATTATATATACATACATATATATATATAATTATATATATATATATATATATAATATATATATATATATGTATATAATATACAACATATATATATATGTATACATACATATATATATATATATATACATGCATACATACATACATACATCCATACATACATGCAGCATTATAATATATACACATACACACACACACACACACACAATATATATATATATATATATATATATATATATATACATATATATATATATATATATATATATATATATATATATATATATAGATATATATATATATAATAACAGCATAATAACATAATACAAGCATAATAACAGCAAATATCCAGGGTCTTTATCCGAAAACAAAACAGTGTAAAGTCCCTTTCTTGGAAGAATTAGCAACAGAAAACAACTCCAAAATAATTGGAATTACTGAAAGTCATCTCAACGAAAACATCCGCAACAGCGAAATCATAATCAATAGATTCAACATCTTCAGATGTGATAGACAAGGCAGATCCCATGGGGGCGTTATCATGTATATCCATGATACCTATGCATGCATAGAACTTGTCAATGAATCAAATGCCTACTGCAACCTGCTGTGCATAAAAATCATCCAACTTAATACAGTTGTAACAATAATGTACAGACCGCCAAACAGCCCAACATTATCCTTCACTGAGCCACTGACGAAGCTCCAACAAATTCTGGGAAACATGGCAAGTCAATGCCAGACATTATCCTCCTTGGTGACTTCAACTTCCCTAACATCATCTGGCCACATGGACACATACTAAAACTGGGGACAAAAGCTGAACAAATACAGGCAGCCAAACTGTTGGAAGTCACAGAGAAATTATACCTCAAACAAATGATGACAGAAGCAACAAGAAATAATAATACGATCGACTTGGTTTTCACCAACAACGAGGACACGCTATTTGACCTCACTCACCCCAAACAATCCTTTCAGACCACAATATTATTGAAATGCATTTACACATTGGTAATGAGCCCAATGCCACAACTCTTAAACAAAAGGACATGCCAAAGCTATGCAGGTATGATTATCACCAGGCAAATTGGGAAACTTAACAACCAGTTACAAATCATTGACTGGGATCTCTACCTTACTGGGCCAGATAAACACAAGAAATTCTTAACAAGATCGAAGAAATATGTGAAAAAAAATGTTCCTCTAAAGAAAACCAAGTCCACAAAAAAACCTGTACACGGGAGCGAAAGATCCTGATGCGCAAAAGGTCAAGACTAAGAAACAAAACATCTAAGCTGACATCAAAACATGAATTACAGAAAGTCCTTGACAAATATACAGATTAGAAGACAATCTAAAACAACACTATGATGAAGAACGTAGCAATGCAGAAAAGAAAGCCATAGAAAAACATCAAGAAAAATCCAAAATGTTTCTACAGTTTTGCAAAGAAATACTCGAACACCAAGTCAACAATAGGACCTCTCCAGAGACAAAATGGGGATGTAGTGAATAACCCTATTGAAATGGCAGAAATGTTGGGTCAACAGTATGAAAGTGTCTTCAGTGAGCCATCTAAAACCATGAAGATCCATGACCCAGGAAAATTCTTCAAGGATATCGACCATACTAAACCTACCCTATCCGACATTGATTTCAACCAGAAGACATAGCAAGAGCAATAGACAAGCTCTCCATGCACTCGCTGCGGGGCTGACGGTTTCAATGCCATGATACTTAAAAACTGCAAGGCACAATTGTCGAAACCCCTTTACATGATATGGAGGGAATCTATGGAGAATGGCAAAATACAAATACATATAAAGAAGCACAAATAACTCCAATACATAAAGGGGATAGCAAATCAAAACCAAAGAACTACCGACCAATCTCACTGACATCACACATTATCAAGGTCTTCGAAAGAATAGTTCGTGGAAAACTGGTTGAGTTCCTGGAATCCAACAATCTGATGAATTGCAACCAGCATGGATTCAGGTTAGGTAGATCATGCCTTTCCCAACTACTGGCCACACCATGACCAAATCCTAGAAAATCTAGAGAATGGATACAACACAGATGTATCTACCTCGACTTTGCCAAGGCATTTGACAAGGTAGATCATGGCATCCTGGGTCACAAACTTCGAAAGCTAGGAGTAGGAGGAAAAGTTGGTACATGGATAAACGAGTTCCTTACAAATAGAACTCAAACAGTCACTGTGAATGGAACCCATTCAACACCATCACCTGTGACCAGCAGTGTTCCTCAGGGTACAGTACTCGGCCCAATCCTGTTTCTCATCCTCATCTCTGACATAGATGAAGATACAACCAGCAACGTCTCATCCTTTGCTGATGACACCAGGGTCATGAGACAAATCAAAGACGAGGTGGATACAGAGGCCTTACAAAAGGACCTGACCACCATATATAAATGGCAGGAAACAAACAACATGTTGTTCAATGATAAGAAGTTTGAACTAATTCGCTACGGAACAGATCAAGATCTGAAAAATACAACAAACTACAGAACCCATCAGGACAACAAATAATGGAAAAACAGTATGTGAAAGATTTAGGCATCCACATGGGAACAACCTAAACTTCAGAGAACACCTTGACTCAGTCTGTCTTACTGCAAGAAAGTACAGCGGGTGGATCTTGCGCACCTTCAAATCAAGAGATACCTCAACAATGAAAACCCTCTGGAACAGTTATGATACTCCGAGGATTGACTACTGTTCTCAGTTGTGGTCACCAACAACAAAGGGCCAACTATCTAAGATAGAATCGCTCCAAAGAAATTTTACCTCATACTTCTCAGAAACGAGGGACCTGGACTATTGGCAAAGACTCAAAACCTTGAGGATGTACTCAATAGAAAGAAGATTTGAGCGATACCGAATTATATACATTTGGAAAATGATAGAGCAGAAGGTGCCACACTTTGGTATCAAAACCTACCACTCACTGCGCCACGGAAGACGCTGCCAGCTGCCACCAATCAACAAAAGGCTGGCCAGGCAGCAAAAACCTGCGAGAATCAAGTCTGTTGGTTCGAGGAGCACAACTGTTCAACTCCATTCCGTATATGTCAGAAATCTATCAGGATGCAGTGTGGAATCATTCAAATTGCAACTGGATAGATACTTAAGCACCATTAGAGATGAACCCCATCTCCCAGGATATACACAACGAGCACAAACTGACTCAAACTCGCTCCTACACATGTCAAATTTAAGCAGAGAATACAACCTGGCAACCACCACCAGACTCTGAGGGGAGTCTTCGACTTGGCCTGAGCATGGACTCAAACCCAAATGAAATGAAATGAAATGAAATGAAATATATATATACATACATACATACATGCATTCATGCATACATACATACAAAAAAATTGGTGTCGGTTATCTAAAAATAAGACATTTTATCACAAGACGCACTCCGTACTACTCGAACGTAGGTACGATATTCAGTATTCACTGTTCAACTACCGACTGTTCAACTAACACAGGTCGAACTAACACGGTAAACTACCCGCCTGACAGTTCACTCAGTTCTTATTTATTGCAATCGGGTAGTCCACCTTAAGTCACATGAAGGTGTTCAGGATTCTCCCATAACAGTACCACTACAGAAATGTGTTTTCCTCTTCTTAGTACGTATCAGTCTCGTTCTGCTGGAGATAAGGTGGAGCGATTACTTTGCTGACGAAGCATTTTCAGAAGGAAATATGACCCAGTACTATCCTCACGTCGCCCGACAATCAGGCTATTTTTTTTTTTCCATAATGACATGCCAGTTTTGAAGACATCTTGTTCTTTTGAGATTATCTCCTCTTGTCAATTTAGAGTTTGTCCCAACCGCCCTCAGCAATTGTTCTACCTTCTCCAGAAGCAGAGGTAATTTTTACAAATCAAAAATCTTTCTACTATGATATTTAATATATATCATTATTATTAATCTTTTTAGTTCAAGTACACGCCACTGGACACTGAGTTATTTCTCTCACCTCATTTTCGTTTCCCGTATATATATATAATATATATATATATATATATATATATATATAATATATATATATATATATTATATATATATATATATATATATATATATATATATATATACCACTAAGAAAGGAATGTTCTCAAGAAAATGTTAGCAAACGCCAGAACATAAGCGAGGAAGACAAATGAAAAGAAACAAAATATAGATTAATCACAAATTAATTTCGCTATTATCACTTACGTAATTACTCATGTAGTTGTCCGTAATTCATCAGTGTGATCGTCTTTGCAAATATAATTTGCAGAACTATACACGAGACGTCCGCATGAGATTGAACATGTATACAGTTTTACCAATTACACTTAGGGTTATCTTTCAAAAGTTTGCGTTTTGGCGCGCTAAAATACCGGAAATAAATCTACAGAAAATTTCTGCAGTAAATTTTGCCGGTTAGCGAACATACTTATTTAAATTTAAATATAAAATAATGTGAGTGAAAAATTGAATATTAATTTGATTAATATCAATTCAAAACCAGTGGTCTAGCATATTAAAATCTGAAGATACAGAACAAAGCAATTACGTAAGTGATAATAGCGAAACTAGTTTGTGATTAATCTATATTTTGTTTTTTGTCATTTGACTTGCTCGCTTACGTTCTGGCGTTTGCTAAAATTTTCTTGAGAACATTCCTTTCTTAGTGGTAAGACCAAGCGGATCTAGTTTTAGCTTAATGGATGTCCACGTAGTGGTCATCCCTCTTATATGTATATAATATAATTTTTCTGAATCTTCAGATTTTAATATGCTAGACCACTGGTTTTGAATTGATATTAATCAAATTAATATTCAATTTTTCACCCATATCATTTTAAATTAAAATTTAAATAACTATGTTCTCTAACCGGCAAAATTCACTGCTGAAATTTATTTTCTGCTGATTTATTTCCGGTATTTTAGCGCGCCAAAACGAGGATTTTGAAAGGTAACCCCAAGTGTAATTGGTAGAACTGTATACATGTTCAATCTCATGCGGGCTTCTTTCAATTTCCGTCTACCAAATCCACCCAGAAGGCTTTGGTTGGCCCGAGGCTATAGTAGAAGAAACTTGCTCAACGCAGTGCGACTGAATCCGGATCCTTGTGGTTGGTAAGCTAGCTACTTACTGATTTGGTTTGCAAGATTCTTTATGTGAATTCGTATGTTAAAGCGTATTTTATTGTCTGGGGAGCGTCATTCTGTTTTAATGCCGTATTAAATAACTCACTCACCCGTTGGATTTCCACTCGTTTAATTTTTTCTAAAATTCTCCTTGCTGCTTGCTCCTTATTCAATGAAGTGAGTGCAAGAACTTGCAAGAAGCAACGAAAACTTTAGACAATTATATATATTTTTTTCCCTTCTTTGGATCTTTCCTTTTCCTATGTTTCTGAAGAAGAGCTCCGCTCGAAACGTTAAATCCTCCTTCTTTCCTGTTTTCCTGAGCGTCCAATAATACTATACTTGTTCCAAGTCCTCGCGTTGTTGTGTTTTCTCTTTGTGAATTCATGCTTGGATTAACTATATATATATATATATATATATATATATATATATATATATATATATATATATATATACTTTGATACTTTGATACTTTGATACTTTGATAGATTTCGGCCATTATTGGCCCAGGCCATGTCTAACTTAATAGCACCACCTGGTGAAGTCTTTCAAGTCAGAATTTGGGCACTATGGCCCACTCAAGTAGAGAGTTATTGTTTACAGAGACATATCGGGTGTAGGGGGTTTATCCGGGATTTCTTGAAGGAATCTGTCCAAAGACTTCTTGAACCCTATAGGGTCAGTTTCTGTTTTAATGTGTTTTGGTGTAATGTTAAAGAGAGCGGGGCCAATTGAGGTGAAATAATTGTGCCGTGTTGTTGTTATGAGATGAGAGTGCGATTTTTGTTTTGGCCGGATGGCACGGGGCCCAAGCCTTGGATGTACCTTAAAGGTGATGTCAACATCATTTGGGCAATGCTGATGGAATATTTTCCACATCATGCAGATGATGTAGCGCTCACGACGACGTTGGAGAGAATAGAGTTTTAGCTTTTCTAGTCGACCCCAATAGTCGAGGCCTGTCATGCCATCTATCTTTTTTGTGATTGCCCTTTGAGGTGCTTCAACTTTTATGATACCTTGTATTGTGTGGGGAGACCACAGTGGACAACAGTATTCAAGGTGGGGTCGGGCAAAAGTGGAGAAGAGAAGGATAATGGTGTGGATATCTCTCGACTGGAAAGTTCTGAGAATCCAGGAACACATTCTGCGGGCCATGTCAACTTTGGTGTTTATATGAGTGGCCCAGCTTATGTTGTTGTCCACAATTACTCCCAGGTCTCTGATGTTGTTGGACGCCGCGAGAGTTTCACCTATAAATATATAGGGGAGAATTCATGAAAAAAGCCAAAAGACGAAGACAGGTGGTGTAGAAAACGAACAGATGTATTAGTATATCGCTCAGGAATTGAAAATGTCTTTTACGTTTCGAGCCTATGCTCTTACATAGAAAGGAAGACAGAAAAAAAGAAGGAGAGAAAAAAAGTGTGTAGTGTCTACCGATCTAATATATAATATATAACACACACAAATATTTTTACAAACATGCATACATACACACAAGCATACAAACAAACATGCGTACAAACATGAATACATACGTACATACATAATTACATGCATGCATACATCCATACATACATGCATTGATACATACAAACGTTCATACAAACAAGCATACATGCATGCATGCGTACATAATACATACATACATACATACATACATACTTGCATGCATGCATACATAATACATACATACATACATACATACATGCATGCATGCATACATACATACACACATACATGCATACATGCATGCATGCATACATGCATGCATGCATACATACATACATACATACATACATACATACATACATACATACATACATGCATGCATGCATGCATGCATGCATACATACATACATACATACACATACATACATACATACATACATACATGCATGCATGCATGCATACATACATACATACATACATACATACATACATACATACATACATACATACATGCAGACGTACATACGTACACTTAATTGTGGAAGTATTTGTAGATGCAAATGCAATTTTGAAATTCTGTTTGATATTTGTAAAGTTTCCTACACATGTCTTAGCAGTCTTAATTTTATCTTGTGACATTCCTTGAACGTACAACAAAATATATATTTGATTGCAGGCGTGCATTATGCTTATATGCATATATATGTTTGCATACGTGTTTGACTGAGAAAGAGAAAGCGATGAAGAGAGAGAGGAAGAAAGAGGGAATGTGTGTGTGTATGTGTGTGTGTGTGTGTGTAAGAATGGGTGAGTGGAGTAAGAACATTTTTCTATGTGTATCTGTATTTTTGTGATCTTTTCTACTGCTTTTATTTTATTTTTTTCGCAGTTTACTGCTATCTCAAAGACTTCCACCATTTGGGAAGAGGAAAACAGCAACAACAACAACAACAACAGCAAAAACAGTACTGAGACAAGTATCAGGAACACGAAGGTGGTGACAGTAGTAGTGGTGGTGGTGGTGGTGGTGGTAAAGGAGGTGATGATAGCGGTGGTGGTGGAAATGATGGGGATGCTAGTGGTGGTGGTGGTGGTGGTAGTGGTGAGGGGAGATGTTGGGGGTGGTAATAGCTATCGTGGTGGCTGTGGTGGTGTTGGTGGTGGCGATGGTAGTGGTGGTGGTGGTGGTGGTGATGGTGGTGAGGGGAAATGTTGGGGACGGTAATAGTTATCGTGGTGGCCGTGGTGGTGTTGGTGGTGGCGATGGTAGTGGTGGTGGTGATGGTGGTGGTGGTGGTGATGGTGGTGGTGGTGGTGGTGGTGGTGGTGGTGATGGTGGTGAGGGGAAATGTTGGGGACGGTAATAGTTATCGTGGTGGCCGTGGTGGTGTTGGTGGTGGCGATGGTAGTGGTGGTGGTGGTGGTGGTGGTGATGGTGGTGGTGGTGAGGGGAGATGTTGGGGATGGTAATAGTTACCTTGGTCGCTGTGGTGGTAGTAGTGGTGCTGACGATGATGATGATGGTGATAGCATTTTGTATAGTTGTTATCCATTAAGCATTAGATCAGACCAGATTGAGGCCGACATATGCTCAATGGCACACCAGCCGTGACCATCCTACCATTTTTCGTTGTCCAAGAAGCACAAGACCACATTTACCCAAACTTTTCTGTCTAAAGTGGTGGAATCTGATTTGAGGGATATTTGACTGTTATTTCAACATGTTGAGCAACCACGTCGAGGTTTCCTCATTGACACGTCTGGTGTTTATTGTTGATGTTGTTGTTGGTGGTGGTGTTGATTGAGGCGATGGTGGTAATGGTGATGGTGGTAGTGATGGTGATGGTCGTGATGGTGGTGGTGTTGGAGGTGCTCTTGTTGTTGTTGGTGATGATCGTGATGGTGGTGGTGGTAGTGGTGTGGTGGTGGTGGTAGCGTAGTGGTGGTGCTGCTGGTTGTGGTGGAGGTGATGGTGGTGGTAACGATCGTGATAGTAATGGTGGTGGCAGTGGTTGATTAGTATCGATGTTGGTAACGACAGCCATGGTGATGTTGTTGTTGTTGTTGTTAGTGGTGGTAGTGTAATGATAATGAGCATGTTGTTGTTTGTAGTGATGATGATGATGATGATGATGATGATGATGATGATGATGATGGTGGTGATAATAGTGATGGTGGTGGTGGTGGTGGTGGTGGTGAGATGATGGTGCTTATTATTGGTAGCGGTGGCGGCTGAAGGTAGTTTTGGTGGTTATTACGGTGCTAACGATGTTGATGGTAACGTTGTTGTTGATATTGGTGATGCTGACGATGCTAATGATGGTTGGTGTTGGTGTTGGTGTTGGTGTTGTTGGTGGTGATGGCGATAGTTGTTGGTATTACAAATGCAAATAAAATAAATTTGCATTTGTTCTACCTTCGACGGAGTTTGGAATAGCAAATGAAGACGAGGATCAATGCGAAAGGGCGCATTGACCTGCCGTAACAGCTGGCGCACATTGACCATGTTGTAAGTGCAGGTAACCGTTCATACTGACATTGGAATACATACAGCTAGTGTTAGGCTGACTCCAGAGACTGCAAGCCTGAAAGCAGAAGGAAGAGCGAGTGAGCGAGCGAGCGAGCGAGTGAACGACAGGGTGAGTATGACGTAGAGTTAGCTTGGAGAACGACGAGTGTGGTGTGTGAATAGAAGGAAAGAGAGAAAGAGACGGAGAGTGGCAGAGAGAGTGGGAGAGAGAGTTTGTGTGTGAGAGAGAGAGAGAGTGTGTGTTTGTGAGAGAAAGTGTTTGTGAGAGAGAGTCAGAGAAATAGAAGCAGAGAGAGTGCGCAGACTAGGAGAGAAAGCAGAGTGTTGTTGTGTGATAAATATAGATAGATAGATAGTGAAAGGTGGGGAGAGTGAAAGGGTGATAGGATGAACTGTGTGTGTTTTGGGGGACGTGTGTCTGTATGTGTCTGACTGGGAGAAACATTAAATGATTAAGTCTGCGATGGTGTGACTGCAGATGTGTTTATAGCTGTGTGTTTTGAGCAAGCTGTGAGTGCGACAGAAAGGGTAGAGTTGATATGTAAATGACATAGAGGGAATTACTGAGACGAAGGGGGAAGGGAGTGAGACAGATAGAGAGAGAGAGAGGGAGAGAGAAAGAGAGAGAGAGAGATGACGCGTATGTGCGCATGTGTGTATGTGTATGTCTATGACTACGTGAGGGACCGAGAGTGTGAGTATGAGTGAATCGTTTGATAGTGTGTACGTGAATACGTGTACCTGAGTTTGTGTCAAGAGAGCGTGAGAGAAAGAGTGGGAGCCAGCGAAGTGAGAGAGAGAGAGAGAGAGAGAAAGGGGGGGAAGAAAGAGAGATGACAAGAGAAGTAGCGTGAATTTATGTTGAAGGATGTAAGTGGCGGTGAGGGAGATAGGTGTGTGTGTGTGTGTGTGTGAGTGAGTAAGTGTCTGTGTGTGTGTGTGTATGTAAGAAATAGTAGGAAGGATGTGTGCGTGTAATATGTATGTGTATGAGTGAGACAAAGAAAAGTGTATGGAGATGCAAATGGAAACAGACAATAGAGAGGCAGACGAACAGGTAGATAGATAGATAGATAGATAGATAGATAGATAGATAGATAGATAGATAGATAGACAGGCAGATCGATAGATAGATAGATAGATAGATAGATAGATAGATAGATAGATAGATAGATAGACAGGCAGATCGATAGATAGATAGATAGATAGGTACATAGATAGATAGATAGATAGATAGATAGATAGATAGATAGATAGATAGATAGATAGATAGATAGATAGATAGATAGATAGATAGATAGATAGATAGACAGGCAGATCGATAGATAGATAGATAGATAGGTACATAGATAGATAGATAGATAGATACATAGATAGATAGATAGATAGATAAGGGAAAGAGAAATGGCAGTACACAGCAGCAGAAGTAGTCGTAGCAGTATTAACAGCAGCAGTAGTTAACAGTAGTATCAGCAGTAACAGATAGCAGCAGCAGCAGCTTTGTTCGCGTACGCAGTGTTGTGTGTGTGTGTGTGTTTCTCTCACTTTGTGTGTGTGTGCGTGCGTGTGTGTCTGTGTGTGTGTGTGTATGTGTGTGTGTGTCTGTGTGTGTGTTAGTGTGCCAAGAAAATCTCCAACTCCAGTCTTGAGTCACCGAATATTCATGTCTAGTTTGAAAAGCAGAAGCTAGTCTGCCTTCTGCTTTCTCTGTCTATATTAAATATTACATCTCTCTCTCTCACACACACACACTCTCCCTCTCCCTCTTTCACACACACATACTCTCTCTCTCTCTCCCTCCCTATCTGCACCACCTTCCTCCTTCCTGTTATGCTTATGAACCTCGTCTTGCAGTAAACCTTAATTCTATGAATATATAAAGTAGGGAAATATTGATTCTGTGTAGGGACCACATCATTCCTAGCTGAAGGGACACCATTCTTTGTGTTTGGAATTCCTGTCGAAGTTTATTCTACATTAATTTTGTTGTTGTTGTTTTTTATTTATTCTCACTGTTGTTTGATTTGTTATTGTTGTTTTTAATTCACTTCATTGTAAATAAAGAAATCATTATTAATGTTGAAATTATCGTTGTTGTTGCTGATGCTGTTCCTACTATAATTATTTATTTTCTGTAATACTTTCTCTTACGACAAATAACTCAAAAAGTGATGCAGAACCCCCCACCTCCCACCGCCTTCTCACTCCTTTTCCTTTGTTCTTTCTTTCTTTCTCTCTTGTTACCTTTCTTTTTTATTCTCTTTCTTGTTCTTACTTACGTTCTTTCTCTCTTTCTTGTTTGTTTATTTCTTTTTTCTTTCTGATTGTCTATTTGTCTGTCTCTTTCCCTCTCTCCCTCCCACCTTCTCTCTCTCTCTCTCTCTCTCTCTCTCTCTCTCTCTCCTGTCTCCCTGTTCCCTCATCCCATCTTCTGTTCCTCATTCTCCCTGATCCCTTCTCTCTCATTTATTCCATCTCTATCTTTTTCACGGAATATTTTTCTCATCCTCTACCCGACACTCATATAACACACGTTGTCTATCTGTCTGTCTGTCTGCCTATCTATCTATCTATCTATCTATCTATCTATCTATCTATCTATCTATCTATCTATCTATCTATCTATCTATCTATCTATCTCTCTCTCTCTCTCTCTCTCTCTCTCTCTCTATATATATATATATATATATATATATGTCTGTCTCTGTCTCTTTTCCACTGCTCCCATCACTCAGGCAATCACTCACTCCGTCTCTTTGTCTCCCACTGCTCTCTCAGGCTTTCTTTTTCTCTTTCTCTATCTATCTATCTATCTATCTATCTATCTATCTATCTATCTATCTATCTATCTATCTATTTGTCTGTCTGTCTGTCTGTCTGTCTCACTTTTCTCCAGTCTTTCACTTTGTCTCGTGTTCTCTGATTTACATCTCAGGTAATCATTGGTGTAGGAGGGAACTTCGGTCTGTTTGGCTGGAGAGTTAAAAATAAATCGATGACTCATTGCTACCATTACGAAGACTCGATCACATGAACACGGGAGACAAAACTACACGCGCGCGCACACAGACACACAGACACACACACACACACACACGCGCACAAACGCGCACACATACATATGAATGTATATAAACATATATATGAACGTATGTATATGCATAACTACATGCATAAATGTATGTATTTATATTGTAAATGCGTGCATATCATAATGTGTGTGTCTGTATATGTATATATACACACACACATAATGTATGTATTAGGTATGCACACACACACGCGCGCGCGCACAGACGCGTACGCGCGCATGCACGCACGCGCACACATGCACGCACTTCGTTACTAGAAACAATTGACTTGAAATTGCTAAAGCGTTCTGGATGAATGTAGAAACATCACATATAAAAGTGAAATAACAGTGGAAAGTGCTGCATTTACGTGTGTGTGTGTGTGTGCATGGGTATATGCAAGAGGGTATATATGTTTACATGGGTATGTGTGCAAGTGTAGACGGATAGATTATGTTCTTGTGACTTTTATATTGGATATTTTCGTGTATCTTGCATAAATTATGATAATTATACACTGCCCATATTTCTCCGCCCCTTTTCAATACTTATCTAAATAAATTATTCAAGTGTCTACACACACAAAAAAAAGCAAATAAATGTATAAATAAAATAAAAGTAGCTCAGTGTGGTTTCTGAAAAGACAAGATTTAAAGAGGCTGATATGATATAACATTGGATTTCAATATTTCAATGCATTTAATTCAGTTACTCGACTCTTCTAAGTTCGAATCTCGACAGAATTGGATCAGTGTGTTTACTTCGATACATTAAATAGATTGTGGAAGAGTCAGTCGTCACTCGCAAGCGAATATGACTTGGTATCACATGCCACTAACTGTTTTTGCGGGAGGTGGGTGGAGAGGACTCGAAAAATTCACTTGCTCAAGGTGCCATGCTGTGGGACTGAACTCAGAACCGTGTGGTTGGGAAGAAAATCCATTTTCTTAGGGAAAAAATCGGATCATGTGAATTGTCCTGGTCCTCTCCTCCGACCCCGTTCGCCAGCGCGCATTTTTTTCATATTCGTATACTACATGTTTTTTTTTTTTGCTCGGTTCAAACACTGGAGTTTGACCGTCAATTTTTCTTCCTAAGATTATTTATATAGACACAGCCATGACGTGGTGGTTAAGAAGCCGGCTTTGAATCACGTAGTTTCGCCTTCAGTCCCACTGCACAGCACCTTGGGCAAATGTCTTCTATTGTGGCTCCAGGTTGAACAATACCTTATTAGTGAATTTGGATTTGGTCGATGGAAACTATGCGGAAGCCCAACGTGCGTGTGTGTGTGTGTGTGTGTTTATGCGTGTACGTTTGTGCTTGTGTCTGTTTGTATCCCCAGCCACCACTTGACCAACGATTTGGGTTTGTTTAAGCCCTCATAATTTGGCGATTCTGCAAAAGAAACCAGTAGAAGAAGCACCAGACTTAAAGCAAAAATAAGTCCTGGGCTCGATTTGTTTGACTAAACCCTTGAAGGTGATGCTTCATCATGGCCGCAGCCCAATGACCGAGTGAAGTGTGACACATATATGTACTTTCTGCTTAATCAGAACCAACCAAAATGAAATATGTGCAGCCCCAGACGTTTGGGACTAAGGGATTTTAAGAAGCTGTAACAGTGAAGATAATTCTAGCAGCATTCGTGATTGCTGTGAAGACGAGCTAACAAGAGAACCTCAGACATGCTAGAAATAGCAAGTAAATCTCGAATTCATCTTTAAAATGAATGGCTCATTGAGTTTTTTCCGTTTTCCATTGCTTTTTTTTTTCATAGGATGAAGGGCAGCACCCATGAGGGTGGTGAGAGGAATTTATCCTTAAACCAGAACAGTAAAGCACCAAACGACGGAAGCCGATAAAAAAAAATGGTGCCAGAAGAAATGCTGTGTCCTTTCTCATTAGTGCCTGGATTAAGGGTTGCGGGATTGTGGTGTCACCATTCCCTTTTCCTCCTTTGCTACGTCTATGAACTGGAGAACTAGTCGGAATGCTCGCAGCTGAGTGTATTCCGTCAGAGACGACCGATCAGGCTTCACCATGGGTTAAAACTCATCATCATCATCATCATCATCATTATCATCATCGCAGTCGTTGTCGTCGTCATCGTCATCATCATCAGCAACAGCAACAACAACAGTAGCAGCAGCAGCAGCAGCTTATGTGAAGAGTAAGTGATAAAATTTAAATTCATAATATACATATTCCAAACTAAAATTAATTCAATATTAATATATGATTAATATTGCTCTTTCCTCGCTACATAATTATCATAATTATAATCATTATCGTAGAACGGATTCAGCTATTGGTCGACTCCATCGTGAAGATTGCTCCGCCGCCTTCCTTCGGTAGGGAAGAGTAGGCAGTTTTTCTCTGTCTGGTGGCTATGGTGAAAGAGGTTGTGTGGTGGACGCGACTGAAAGTGCTGACGACAGGCATTTTCCTCTTCGGCCAAACCCTCGTCAACTTCTTTAGGTTCCACTTGGAAAGGAAAGTGAAAGTAGAGAAGGAAGTGCTGTCTCCTAGTAAATATGTTGAAAAGGGCGTAAATGTAGCGAGAATGGCCCGAGTAAATTGGCCTACTGTAATCCTACGTCTGTAGCCTGAAATTTGCGGAGGAGAGAAAAGCATTTACCATGGTGCACCTGGTGAGTAGAGTGATTCAAAATTAGTGGGATTCTTTAGTTGCCCTTGGGCGGCACTTACCCTTACTGGGAATTTGATTGTTTGTAATTTTATTGTTACAGTTTTTATCGTTTACGCGTGCTTTATATAAACACCACTGTCACTTGTTTTATATCGCAATGTCACATTTTTCTTTGTGTGCGGCTCTTGTGGCCAAAAATAGAAAGAAAAAAATTATTATTATCGTTATTATTATTAAGGCAATGAGAAGGCAGAATCGTTAGCTCGCTGGACAAAATGCTTAGCGGCGTTTCATCTGTCTTACTTTCTGGATTCAAATGCCGCAGGGGTCGGCTTGCCTTTGATCCCTTCAGAATCCTTTCTAAGAAGTTGAACACTGGGGTGATGTAATACACTTACCTCCACCCCTGAAATTGCTGGCCTTTTTTCAAAATTTGAAACCATTATTATTATTTGGGTTTGGTTCAGGTTTGGTCTTATTCCTGGTAGGAATTATGTGGGTAGCGAGTTACTACGTGTAACCTTAAGTATTTACAATTTTTCAGTTGTTTTTCAAGTGCTTAGAACTTCCTGATATTTCATGCTGTTGGATCTCTACTGTGCATTCTATTTTAATCTCCTTCAGCCATTTGTCTATATCTTGGCTCACTGTTCCCAACGCACCAATTATTATAGGCACGACCTTTACTGCTCTCATGCTCCAAATTCTTCCTATTTCAAATTTTAAGGGACTGTATTTTTTTTTTTTCTTCCTCTTTCTTTACGATCCTGGAATCAAATGGGCATAATGGGTCGATTAGTTAGCAACTTCATTTTTTCCTAGCTATAATAATTATGCCCAGTCTATTATTTTTTAACTTCTTGCATGAAAAGGAAAGTCCCACAAAATCATACATTTCTCCGACTCCAGTTACACCTTCGACTCGATGATTGTACCATGTATTTCCAGCCTCAAAACTCCATTTCTGGCACAGTTTCCAGTGTAAAAATTTTACAACCTGGTCCTGTCTCCATTTCTTATATTCTTTCTGTGTCAACTTGGGGCATTCTACCACAATGTGTGCCACTGTCTCGTTTCGAGTTCCACAAGCTCTACATTTTTCTGACGCATTCTTTCCATATATACATTTTTCTCAAGTTCTTTATTTTCGCTTCATCTTGGGCTACTACAATTAGGCTCTGTATTTCTTTTTTTAATTGCTCCTTTTTTTAAAAACCAAGCTCAGGATTTAAGGAGTAGCTGCGCAGTAAGCAGCTTGCTTACCAACCACATGGCCCTGGGTTTAGTCCCACTGCGTGGCACCTTGGGCAAGTGTCTTCTACTATAACCTCAGGCCGACCAAAGCCTTGTGAGTGGATTTGGTAGACAGAAACTGAAAGAAGCCCGTCGTATATATATATGTATGTATGTATGTATGTATGTATGTATGTATGTATGTATGTATGTATGTATGTGTTTGTTCCACCAACATCGCTTGACAACCGATGCTGGTGTGTTTACGTCCCCGTCACTTAGCGGTTCGGCAAAAAGAGACCGACAGAATAAGTACTAGGCTTACAAAGAATAAGTCCTGGGGTCGATTTGCTCGACTAAATGGCGGTGCTCCATCATGGCCGCAGTCAAATGACTGAAACAAATGTAAGAATAAAAGAATATCTCTTCAATGGCTCTCCAAAACTGGCCATGCAGAAGTTTCTCTTCAATCCCTCTGGCGTGCTCTCTTTGTATTTCATTCTTGTCCTTTTCTCCTATTACGCTCCAGGTCACCTGTTCTTTATTCACTGTCTTTAATAGTTTTTTTTTCTGTGCTGCTCTGTAAATAATCTCCTGGGCTTTTTCTTTCCATCTGTACACATTCTTCTACTGATATTAAACCAGCTCCACCCTGGCCTATCCTCAAATACAGCTGGTTGATATCAACTTTCGGATGGTGGGCTCCATACATCGTCAACAACTTACAAGTTTTTTCTGTTAAGTTTCTTTAAATCGTTTTTCGTCCAGTCTATAACTCCAACTCCATATTTGATTAAGGGTATTGCTCTTGAATTTATTACTTCAATAAGATTTTTTGAATTCAGCTTTGACTGCAATAATTTTCATACTCTCCTTTTGTACACCCTACAGGTAATTTGCTTCATTTATTCATTTCTATCTCGTCTGCATCCAGTATTTCCAAGTACTTATACCACTGTCCTTTCTCAACCACTTTCATTGTTTGCCTATTTGGCATTTCAATTCCCTGGCTTTTTTCAAATCTTCCGCATTTCATTTTCAATATAGCACACTTTTTTAAATCCTAAATTCTATACCTACGTCATTTATTATTATTATTATTATTGAGTGAGAGAGCAGTTCATGCCATCAAAGTGACACTGGGGTAAAATATACGAAGCCCAATATACCCATCATGACTACCCGTCTGATAAGGGTACACCAGGCACATGCATCACAACCATATGTGCGCGACATGGTGATCTCATATCAAGATAAACAACAGAAGACCTTGCAGGTGAGGCCCAGTTAGAATTTTCTTCAGGTTGAGTAACCCATCCCGCTAGTAGTAGTAGTAGTAGTAGTAGTAGTAGTAAGTAGTAGTAGTAGTTGTTGTTGTTGTTGTAGTAGTAGTAGTATTGTGTGAGAGAGCAGTGCATGCCATCAAAGTGACAACGAGGTAAAATATACGAAGCGCAGTATACCCATCATGACTACCCGTCTGATAAGGGTACACTAGGCACATGCATCACAACCAAATGTGCGTGACATGGTGATCTCATATCAAGATAAACAGCGCATGACCCTGCAGGTGGGGCCCAGTTAGAATCTTCTTCTCGTCGAGTAGCCCATCCCACTCAAAAGGTCCCCGAATAAGGATTGTTTAAGGATGTTGAACGAACCACCCATGTCCTTTCAGCACATGGCTATAATGCTCCCCCACTACTGCTCGTGATCATAGAATGCACACATCGTCAGCCACTATAGACATGGTCAACTGGTTATGGTCAAACAACTGACAAGCAAATCTGTGGTATTGAGCAGAATATTTGCTGTAGTTAATCTTTTATACCAAGACAAAACAATGTACATGATAACACTTCCAATCAGTTAAGATCAGGATCCACGAGAGCCAGTCTGGTACTGCATCAGGGCATTTATTATTATTATTATTATTATTATTATTATTATTATTATTATTATTATTATTATTATTATTCAGTAGTTTTATTTTTATAGCGTGCTTTCACTTCACTACCGAGCGCAGCTCTGTGTGCCTTGGGTATGTGCTGTGATTTGTTGTGATGCTCTGATGGTTATTGTATGGAAAGTGTTCTGCGTAGGATGTGTGCAGTGCCTAGTAGTGCAATTTTCTGTATGTTATATGTGTTTGTAAGTCCTGGTGTTTTTGTTATGTATTTGTCTGAATATATTTTTATCATGCCTAATGCACCTACTATGATAGGAATTGTTTCTGTTTTCAGATTCCACATTCTAGTTACCTCTATTTCCAGGTCTTTGTATTTTGAGAGTTTCTCCATTTCTTTTAGAGACACGTTGTCATCTGCCGGTATTGATACATCAATTAGAAAGCATTTTTTTCTTCATGATCTCTGACAACTATATCTGGTCTGTTGGCCTTAATTTCTCTATCTGTGTGTATCGGCATATCCCAGAGTATGGTTGCTTTCTCGTTTCTGTGACCTTTTCTGGTGTGTGCCTATACCATCCTTTTTCTGTTGTTATTCCATATGTTGGCATATTATTATTATTATTATTATATTATTTATATTATATATTATCATCATCATTGTTTTTGTTGTTGTGTTGTTGTTGTTGTTGTTATCATTATTATTAACGCTTTAAATATATAGGCACTAAATTAATAGTTATTATTACAAGCAGCTGGAAATCGTGACCCAGTGTATCTTGCTGTTTCTGAACGCTCTATGCGAAGAAATACACATTGTCAAATGTTCATTAAGTGATTTTTTTCCTGCACTAACTCGGCAAATACTGCGGAGTCTATGCTTCGTTAAAGAAGCCTAGATTCAAGACTAAGACTGAAACATAGTCAAGGTCATCTCCCATTCTATGTCGAAATAAATTAAATAAATAAATAAATAAAACTAGTAGAAATTCTATGGTTATTTTGAAAACTATAAGATTGTTGGAAGTTTATAGAAAATGACGAAGTATATAATTTCTTTGCTAATTACCTGAACAGGTGCACAGTGTGTCGTTGAGTAAGTGAAATGGAATGTTTTTCTCACGATCACAACGCACCACCTGGCTCAGGAACCGAAACCACCATTTTGCTATCGTGAGCTCAAATACTCTCACCACGCTATTTCACAGCAGAATAATATTATAGTTAATGTTAGTGAATGACTAATATGTTTCCCTTACGACATTATTAGTTCCAAGTTACTTTCATTTATTATTTAATACTCCTTTGCATTAAATATGTTAGTACAAACTTAAACTACCAAAACCCCCCAATAAATAAATAAATAATATTCGATAAATAAATAACCAAAATGACAAAAATATATATAAACCAAAGTAACATGGAATCGAAGTACACTAGTTATTGTCTGTGTCGAGAAAAAAAAGTAGAAAGAAAAGTAAGATTGTTCACACGTTTAATAACTGCATTTACCCAGATCATCTGGTGTTAAGGAATTCTGCTTGTAGTTATGAAATTTTTATACTTCTTTCATTATAATCTGCCTTAAGACAGTCTTAATATGTCTTCTTTTCCATTACTCTGAGAAAATGGAAAAGTTGAAACGAAAATATTATTTATTGAAATGATATTATATATTCTTTAATATTTTCACTATTATTTTAATGATGCTATTATTCTCCGACATATTTCCAGTTTACTGTCATTTTATTTAAGTTTATTTTTCGAAAATCATTGATTGTTAAACATGGACGAGAAAATTATATCCCTGTCTATGATGTCACGCTCCTTGTGCTATTAAAAGACAGTAAAGCGAAGTTTGTTATCTATATATATTTTAATACAATAGTACATTGTCACCCATATAATATTGCATAATGCCATGGGAAGTAACTCAAAAAGAATAAGAAGCAGTTATGGTTGAAGTGGTGGTGGAGATGTTGGCGTCGATAATGGTGAACGGAAGAATATTCAGAGAGAGTGAGAGAGAAATGGTGAGAGAGTGGGAGAGAGTGAGAGAGAGAGAGAGTGAGAGAAAAGAAAGAGGCGAAATAGTGTCGTTAATGAAGAGAAAAAAAAAAGAAAACACAAGAGAGTGAGAGAAAGAGAGAGGGAGGGAGAGAGCGGGGGAAAACGAGAGGGAGAGAGAAAGAAAAACGCGTACGAGAGAAAAAACATGCGCACGCGCGCACGCGAGACAGAGAGATAGGGTCGAGAGAGAGAGAGGGAGGGAGAGAACACGTGCGTCAGAGAGTTTGAGAGTCAGAGAGAACGTGCATGAGAAAGAGAATCGCGTGACAGGGAGGGAAAGTGTGTGTGAGAGAGAGAGAGAGAGAGAGAGCGAGAGAATGCGTGAGAGACAGAGAGAGGGAGAGAGAGGGAGAGAGAAGCGACTGACCTCCCCTGTTCGAAGGTTATAATGGACACAGGTTCGTGTATCACATAGCTAGCTAGAGGCGATGGCCTCTTGGAGCTAATCAACGGCAGCATTCATCCTATTTTTCTGGATTGCCATGTTAGCTTGGCGATAACTATTAATATCCAGTACCGCTGCCGTAGTCTCATATAGAGAGTCTTAGAAATATATATATATATAGGCGCAGAGTGGCTGTGCGGTAAGTAGCTTGCTTACCAACCACATGGTTCCGGGTCCAGTCCCACTGTGTGGCATCTTGGGCAAGTGTCTTCTACTCTAGCCTCGAGCCAACCAAAGCCTTGTAGACGGAATTTGGTTGACGGAAACTGAAAGAAGCCCGTCGTATATATATATATATAATATATATATATATATATATGTGTGTGTGTGTGTGTGTGTGTGTGTGTGTGTATGTTTGTGTATCTGTGTTTGTCCCCCTAGCATTGCTTGACAACCGATGCTGGTGTGTTTATGTCCCCGTCACTTAGCGGTTCGGCAAAAGAAACCGATAAAATAAGTACTAGGTTTACAAAGAATAAGTCCCGGCGTCGATTTGCTCGACTAAACAAGTAAAAGAGAGAGAGTAAAGATATATACATATCTTGTGACATGTGTATATACATACATATGTATGTATATACACATGTCACAAGGTAATTGTTCAAATTATAATAATAAAGATAAAAGATTTAAAACTAAGTATGGTATGGATATATATATATATATATATTATATATATATATATATATATATATTATATATATATATAATATATATATAGTTATCAGTAATAATAAAAGGTGAAATTAATTAATTAGGGATAATTATCAATTACACCAAGTAGATTTCAGCATGTAAAAGCCCCATTCGAGGAAATTTAAGTAATACTAAGTAATTAAGGGTTTAGCAACGAATGCCTCACCAACACACCGAATTTAGAGCTATATCTCTTTGACTGCTATTTCTAAATTCGTGTGTTGGTGAGGCAATTCGTTGCTAACCCTTAATTACTTAGTATTACTATATATATATATATATATATATATATATATATATATATTAATATATATATTCCTGCTTCATAAGAAGAGTGATAAAAGAAGATTTTAAAAACTACTGCCTCGATAAGCTGTTTACAAAGGTGATTGTCACTAAGACTATAAAAACACCTCGACGACCAACAGCAGAAATAACGAGCAGGTTTCTGTGAGGATGTTAGGCCACATATTCACTGTAACATGGCTCATAGTACGAGCGAAAGATAACTAGCTTCCTCTGTGTTTCGCTTTTTTGGATTACGGAAAGGTCTTCGATAGCGTCGAGGTGAAAGCAGTGTTGAAATCTCTGGGAATGGAACGTGTCGAGGCGCAATACATCAAAGTGTGCAGAGATACGGACTCTGAATGCGCAACAGATATAGCTCTGTCAGGGTCCCAACTGAGAGGAGTGTCAAGCAAGAAGATACAATTTCTCCAAAGCTCTTTACCATTTACAATTTACAAAGCTCTTTACAATTTCTCCAAAGCTCTATATCTAGAAATGGTCGTCAGGGAAATCGAGTGGGCACGAACATTTGATTGTGAACATCAATGCTGAACAACTAACACTCTTCGGCTTCGAAGATGGCATTGTACTCATCTCTGAAACTATAGATCAGCTGCAGCTCATGCTGAGAGCTGAATGCTCAGAGCTTAGCAGTAGGTCTTAAAATGAACCACATGGAAATACGATATATGCAGTCGGAAGATGTAGCCGAAGGCCGGATAGAGGTGAAAAGCGATGATATCGAGATGGTAAAGGAGTACTTCTACTTAGGGCGCACAATGAATTTGCGACGAGATGTGGATGCTGAAATCTCAAAGAGAATAGGGGCAGGATGAAAGGCAGTTAACTCAATAAAGGATGTACTCCAAACAAAGCTAGACAATGCCAAATGTGCCAAACTCTTCAACAGCATCTTCCTACCTGTGTTCTTATATTCAGGTGAGATGTAGGGTAGTACAAATAGAATAAAATGTCGATTGGCTACGACGCAAAGAGCAAAGGAAAGATCAATGCTAGGAATATCACTGAGAGCACATTTGAAATGAGATAATTCGAGAACGGAGTGGAGTGAACGGTGTGATGGCAGAGTACCGTAAGCACAAGATCCACTGGGCCGGATATGGCGCAAGGCTCAGAGACAACAGGTGGAGCCGTGCAGTTACCGAGTGATATGTAAAAATTCAGAAAAAACCTCTTGGAAGGCCCCACCCCACGACGGTGGGAAGACGATTTAGTCAACCAATTTCAGTTAAGATGGAAAAGAATGATGCAATCAAGACATACATGGAAGCGCATTGTAATCAGTGGTGTATAACAGCATTTGATAGTGTGATATTGATATATATATATATTATTCATTTTGTCTTCTGCCGGTTATTAGATTGCAGCCATACGGTGGCGCCGCCTTTAGGAGATTAGGACAGCATATCGATTCCAGTAATTGCTTTTAAGTAGCATAAACACACTATATACACACAGATATATGTGTGTGTGTGTGTTTGTGTGTGTGTGTGTGTGTGTGTGTGTGTGTGTGTTTGTGGAGAGAAAGAGAGAGAGAGAAAGAGAGGGAGAAAGAGAGACAGACAAAGAAAAGGGATGGGTAAAAACGATGGGCTTCAATACTGTCATCAAATTTCGCTCAAGACATTAATCACTTCGAGGCTAGTAGAAGACATTTGTCTATAGTTTTACGTAGTGCAATCAAACGCGGAACCATATGGCTACAAAGCGAAATTGTTAACCATACAGCCTTGCCTGCACCAATGTTACTGATATGTCTTTTTAGATTCACACCTCAGTGAAGCGACTTGTTATACTTCGTACACCGAGACTGTGTATTCAAGTTTATCCATGTCAAATTTTCAATGATATGAAAATAAGGATGGAAAGCAGCTGTTTAATTTTTCTTAAAAGTTTACCAGCGTAATCGAACAGTAGACGAATTATATTGTAGAAAGATTATATCTTAGATTTCATCTCTTAGTTAAAATTGTTTACTTCTTGAAGTAAAGTGAAAAATAATAGATAACAACTTTCAAGGTTGAAGAAGTAATAAGTGTATAACAAAGAATACAGCTTTCAGAGATGTTGCTACCAAAGAACTGGTACTACATGTGTGCACTTTTACACTATCTAAAGAAGAATCAAATGTTTCAAACAAAATACGATTTCAGAAGAAATTACATATTTCATGGTTCTCTGTAAACTTTCACCCATCTAACAATCCTCAAACTAACCGTTCAACTTCCACGGATAATCATAGTACTGAATTATTACAGTTGTTCTTTAAACTTAAATAAACGCTCATCAACTAAACCAAGAAGCAAAGACGCTCCAGTCGTACTCACTTCGATTTTTGGCCACCATAAAATACTTCAATGTAGAGCTTGTAGCCACGGGCACTTGTTCATCTCGGGGGACAGAATTTATCTAGTGACATTGAAGGAACATACATTTCTTCATAGCCATCAGATTTCGGTTCTTTTAACTCTTGCTCAGCACCTCACTTCCCCAGTGATGAATAATCTGACCCCGATTTCTATCCCAAACGGCAATAGTCCACGGACCAGCCCTTTTAATCCAAAACCACCTGGTGTTTTTTTTTTCTTCTGCAGTTTCACTTGCAGATTGGATGGCCTTCTTACTTACCATCCAGGGGGAAAACCCATTCTGTTGAGGAGTTTGCAGAATAAGCATCCTTCATGCAAAGCCTCTATATCCCAATTCTACAGGCTCATAAAATTCTCCAGCTTCCGTTCTGATCACACTTTCTCTCTTTGACTGCAAATACACTCTTCCTAGGGAACTGCCGGTTTCAGCATAGTCATTTGTTTTGTTGTGTCAGAGATTTGATAATCCTATCTGGCAGCACCGATGTTGCTACGATGCCGTGAAATCAGCAGCTGTCTCGCCAAATTGATTTCCTAAGGCTTTTCTCGCTGTTTTGAAGAATCTAAATGAAGATGTAAATTTGACTAACAATGCTTGTTGTGTTTTCTAAAATACGACAGACATGTTAGATATTTCACATAAATTTATAGAATGTCCAAGGCAATAAATTTCGAGAGTTTAGAATTATAAATCCTTCGCTCTAATATTAATTCCTTTCCCAATATATTGTTTGCTCCATCGAATACTTTCGCTTTTAACTGAGACAAAGAAAGTTGTAAATGAAATAATCCACCTCGAATAGCGAAAAATGGTGATATTAAGAAAATTGAGACTTTCTGAAATCCGAGGAAATCTTCAACTTTCAATGCTGGAATACTTAATTAAACAGGCAGAAGGTGTCACCTGTTTCCAATTAGCCACAATCGTACTCATCAGCAATCAACGAAAGAAATGAACTTCTAAGAATATGCACAACTTCCATTTTAAGAATGTGTTTAGTCATATTGTGTATTAATTTACTTTGGTAATCAGCGTATGAATATGATAGCATCAGATAATTTGTTTCCAGCAGTTTTGTCAAGCAGTGATCACCTTTGCTTCATGAGTTTGAAAAGCAACGATTTGTCCACACGGATTCTGTATAAACAAATTCCATAATTTTCAAGAGGTATGTCCTTCCACTAGTGCGTTGTGAATCTTGAATCATTTCAAGAAAATAATTACATTTGTGAATGATGATTTCAAACCAGAGAACGTATCTAAAACATTGCAATTGTTCATGAACGTTAAAAGAATTTTCATAATTTTTTGATAACTTTTAGAGATGAATGCAAGGTCTTAGTTTCTCTAATTTTCTCATTTAATTTTGAATAGCGCGTATGAAACAACAGTGTTGTTTTCTAATCTGTAGTGTAGCCAGTTGATTCTGGTTGGAGATTGAAACCTTGCCGATTGGTATAAACTGTCTGTGAGTCAGAGATAGTTGTTCAGTTGTTGTTACTTATGTCTAGACGAAATGGTTGTTTAATAACATCACTAATTGTTGTTACATTGTCGACAGACTTGGAAGAGTTAGAACCTTCACAATTATATGGTTCAGATACTTCAGCGGGAAATGAAACGATTGATTATCGTGATGTTGTGGATTCGTGGAGTTGAACCAGAGGTCACATTACTCTCATTAGGATTGTAAGAATCTACTAATTCATTGCTATTTCGTCATTTGTGTTTTCTGCTGTATAAATGGGTAAAAATAAGAGAAAAAATTATTTAGATTAGTCATATCTGAGTCAATAAATTCTGTATGTACTGATTTCATGAATTATTCAGTCAAATACTAGGTGTATAGTAAAATTCATAACGCTCCAGTGTTGTGCGATATGTTTAGCTCTAATTCTGTAAATATTATGTACTGAGGTGAAGGAAACACTAATCATGATTCTGTACACAACGCTATTCATTACATAATGGGCAAAACTCTTATGTTGTCGCCAGATCTGCTAGAACTAGCAACCAAATTTAGAACAACATAACTAAATAAATTTTTTGAAAGTTATTTACCTCGTGGGACGAACAAGATATATTGAAGGCAAAGCCATCGACATAATTGAATGGCGGGTGAAAGATAAAAAGATGTTTAAATCGGACATGTGGAGAGTGAAGATGTTGAAATAAAAGAGAATCAAAGCAACGCTTTTTATTGAAATATATTGAAATAAAAAATTCTTAAATTGTAGAATTTAATTTACCCTAAACAAGGTGCAATGTTTGTATTTTGAATACATTTTCAAAAACAAAAGTCGTTGTTGAGATTAGAATATGAATCGGACATTGTGTTAACAGCGATTAGAAACGCGATTGATGGTGTATCAAGATCTATAATAATTTCATAAATTATGACTGAAAATATAAAAGACGAGATAGTTACAGCTAGGGTGCGTTTAATCATAGGTACTTGATCAAGGCTGACCTGGGGCTAACGAACAACAATAATAACAATTTCTATATCTCGAAAATCTGACGAGTCTATTCGTGGTCGCTCATCCATCCATCCATCATCTACACTCAGCATTTCTGTGAAAATCGTTGGGGTAGAGTCCTCAAGCACCTCTTCTTATCAGAAGTAATTTTTCGGCTGGATTCCCAAGCGTGACCAACTGAAACTATGGTTATTACCCAACCATCTCGTTTTAGGTCTACCCCCGAAGTCTCCTGCCGGTTGGTTCGGCTTAAAGAATCCACCTTGTGATTTTTTCTTGTGACATTCTAATCACATATCCGTAGTACCAGAGCTGTATTCTCTGAATGCGAAGTAGCAGCTCGACCTAGAGAGACTCTCTGATCTAAGAGTTACGCACCTTGTCGAATAACGTTACTCCAGAAATCCTCCCGGAAGAACTCCATTTCGGCCACTCGTATGCGCGATCGTATACTTTCGGTTATTACCCAACATTCAAGATCATAGGTGGAGATAGGCACGAACACTGAATTGAAGATAGCGAGTTCGGTTATTTTCTTTAAAGCATCTCCTCTTCTGAGGCTCGAATGCTGAGACTGGAGCATTTCTATGCCAGCACCTGTAATTCTAGCACTCCACTCAACCTTTTGCCTCCCCTCATTCATGAATAGAGCTCCGAGATACTAACATGCAGAGTTACGTCTTTTTAGATTCACACCTCAGTGAAGCGACTTACTATACTTCGTACACTGAGACTGTGGATTCAAGTTTATCCATGTCAAATTTTCTATGATATGAAAATAAGGATGGAAAACAGAGTTATGTCAGCACTGGGAAGACTTTCTCTACAGGACCAATGTCTCAGTCTTCGCAACATTAATTCTCACTCAGCAGCGAATCCATTCCGCACATGCTGGAGATCACATTTTTATGAGCCATGTAACACCATGTCGTCTACAAATATCAGCCTGGCGATCCTACACCCATCGATTGTGATAACACCACCACAAGAGTTGTACATGTCACTCCAGCTCAAATAGCTAGAAATACCATCCAGATTCCCCTTGTATGACATTCTAATGACTTAAAAAGACAAAGGTCACAGTTAAATTACTCCTAGATACCCATAAAAAAAAACGGAATGCCATTAATGGTCGGTTTACTCCACCTTTGTTAACTTGAGGTTGAAGTAAAATAATAATAACTATAAAGTCTAACCAGCAATTTTCAATACATATCCTGTGCTATATATAATTTTCTCTATCTAGCTACATTTCAGTTTAGTACCACGATGCTATACAAGTGCTGTTAACTACGATATATAGCTGTATTTTACGAAGCCACATTTCAATGTATTATACGACTCAACAAGTGCCATTAACTATTATAGCTAATTACCTTACAAGCCACATTTCAATATATGTACTATCTTTACTCTACATGTACTATTAACTTCGATTTGTAACAACTTTGTCAAAATATAATCCAATATATGTATCGTGGTATTAGCCTTTGACTACTTAAACCATATTTCAATAGTATAATACTTCTGTACATGTGTTTGTGTGTGTGTGTGTGTGTGTGTGTGTGTGTGTGTGTGAACTCATATCTCATTGTACTTTGTCAACCATATTTTAATGTATATGCCATTCTTCGGTATATGACAAATAAGAAATTATATCTAACTATAAAGAAATCATTTCTAAATTTTATCGCATCTCTTATTTTATCTGAACTGTCACTATTCACACTAGGTAGCTCTGAATACAAGAAGCTATCACTACCACTCCAAGAAAAGATAAATGGTGATGGGAGAGATAAATACATAGAGTTTTCAAAATGTTATCGTGGATTTGCAGCACTGGGGAGTTTGCTGTTCCCAATTAAATAACCAACCGTTGATTTATGTAAGATATAATACAGATTCAAACAGTGGCTTGAATCTATTTATTGCACCTGTTGTAATAAATAAAATTTGAGCGATCAGTTAATAAGTTGTCTAATAGAGACATCGATATATTTTAGTAACATTGCATTTACTATGGGACAGCAAAAGCAATAGAGAGCTAAGCTAAGTAGTTTCCTTGATTTACTTCCATATTTCTTAAATTTCAATTCAAATTTGTCTCACAGATCCAGTGGTGGTTCGTGTATAGGAACTGGGGAACTGCAGCACCCTCTATTTCCACTCGATATCATCGATAACACTCAATATAATGAGTCTTATTTTCTTTAATTCTATCTTTATACTTGTACGTTATATAATCCTTAAGCTTAATGCCAGTAGCCATCCTCTAGTTTATGAAAAAAGATACAAAAATCCTTGTATAGAACTGTGTGCTTCAGAGTTCCAGCGACGCGGTGTTTGGCCGTTGTGCGTATGCTCAAATGTCCGAGATAGGAAGCTTCAGACTAGGGAGAGAGAGCTCTGCGTGAACGACAGTGCCGGGTGAAAGGTAGTGTTTCTTTTTGATTTTGCGTTTGTTGTGCTTAAAAACGTGTTTATATTCTTGAATGTGATAAAGTGTAGAATTAGATTATTATCCCGCTTCCAGCTTCAGTGTTGCAGCCAGGATTTGAAAAATAGAGCACATTCCCCGCCCCCACTTATTTTGTGATTTAGGGGATAATTTTTGAAAAACAAGGGGGGAATTCGCGGCGATGTTCAGTGAACAAATTAAACACACTACACAGCAGTGGCTAAAACGCAAACCGATCAAGTTTATGTCTCTTATCTTTCTTCTTTTATCTTTTACTTGTTTCAGTCATTTGACTGCGGCCATGCTGGAGCACCGCCTTTAGTCGAGCAAATCGACCTCAGAGCTTATTCTGTGTAAGCCTAGTACATATTCTATCGGTTTCTTTTGCCGAACCGCTGAGTTACGGGACCTAAACACACCAGCATCGGTTGTCAAGTGATGTTGGGGGAAACAAACACAGACACACACACACACACACACACACACACACATACACACACACACACACACACACACACATATATATATATATACATACATATACGACGAGCTTCTTCTAGTTTCCGTCTACCAAATCCACTCACAAGTCTTTAGTCGGCACGGGACTATAGTAGAATACACTTGCCTAAGGTGCCACGCAGTGGGACTAAACCCATGGCCATGTGGTTGATAAGCAAGCTACTTACCACACAGCCACTCCTGCAGCTATGTATAAATTTTCTTTTATATGTTTGTTTCCTTTTACACAATATTAAAACAACGGTTAAAAATCTTCTAAAGCAGCACCCCCACTAATTTTATCTATGAACCATCACTGCTCAAATCGCTTAGTCATCTTGTCAAGGCTAATATAATAAGTAATATATAAATAGTTAAGAAGCTTGCTCTTGCAACCACGTAGTCTTACACTCAGTCTTACTGCGCGGCAACTTGGGCAAGTGTCTTCTCCAGCTAATGTCTTGTGAGTAGATTTGGTAGACGGTAGATTTTTAAAGAAGACCGTTGCATACCGTAAATCCTCGAGTATAATCTGCCCTTGAGTATAATACGCAGCGGATTTTTAGGGTGGTGTACCTCTGAAACACCTAAACCTTGTGTATAGTACGCACCCCTTCTCTAACTTGAATCGTGTGTAATTAAGCCAGCAGTGCCTAGTCAAACAAACACTTCCGCGCATGCGTAATACAATAATGGTGGTGTTCTTAACTGTTATATGGGCATGTAAATATGTTTGTAAATTGTTTTTGTTACATGTTATTCTGTGTTCTGAATACTTTTATTTTAATAAATGTTGCTTACTGCAAGTTATGGATGATTCTTTTATGACTTCATTGCTTTCAGGATTAGCTTAAGGTATCCTCGCGCCCGACATCACAAAATGCGTCTGAATAAACATTGCCGGACAGCAAATAGAGACTCGGAAATTGCTTAGAAAATATTTTTCATTCTTAACCTTGTATATAGTACGCACTAGGGATTTTGACCTTTAAATTTTGGGAAAAAATGCGGATTATACTCGAGGATTTACGGTATACACACACACACACACACACACCACACACACACACACATACACACACATACACACACACACACACACACACAACACACACACACACAAACAAACACACACACACACACACACACACACACACACACATATATATATATATACATGCATACATATATAATGGATAGATATAGTTAACGAAATCAATTTTACACATTCTTTCGAAATTTGTATGACATTCAAAAAATGAAAAGACAAAAACAAAAAGCAAAAAACAAAAGAAAGAAATTATGTTACTTCTAGGATAGTGTGGTGGCAGAATCGCTAGAGCCACGGGCTTGATCCCATTTTGTTACATTTAAATATAAGTCTCGAAGTTCAAACCTCACCGAGGTCAACTTTGTTTTTTATTCGTTCAGAGTTAATAAAAAGTACCAATCCCAGATAATCGACTTATCCTTTCCACCACGACCATCGCAGCCGATGACTTACCCCTATTCTTTCTGTTTGATAAACTACTACTCAAACTATCATTACTATTTCAGCTACTATTACTACAAGGATACTGGAGTGGTAGAATCACTGAAGCATCGGGAAAAATACCTTGCGACATTTTTTTCCCGGTTCCTTGCATTTAGGTTTCAAATACCGCCGAGATCAACGTTGCCTTTCATTTCTCTGGAATCGATAAAATACCAGTCAAAAACTGGAATCGATATAATCGACCGTTCTCATTCTCTAAATTTCAGGCCTTGTTCCTGTGTTAGAAACTACTACTACTACTACTACTACTACTACTACTACTACTACTACTACTACTACAGCCACTACCACCACCACTACTATTACTACTACTACCACTACCACCACCACCACCACTACAACCACCACCACCACCACTACAACCACCACCACCACCACCACCACCACCACCACTACTACTACTACTACTACTACTACTACTACTACTACTACTACTAGATCAGCTTTGAATCTAACAGACCAATGATCAAAGGAATCCTAATGTATGTAGGTGTTTACTATACAATGTATGGCTCCGTTTTTGAGATGATAGTAATTTGAGAGAGATTTGGTAGTTATTTCTAAAAGGTCGAGCGATCATGTTTTTGCTAAGGGTTAAGAAACATCAAAAACACACATATGCTGAGCATCACTTGTATTAAAGCTGGGGGGGGGGAGAAAAGGGTCTGTAAAGGTCATAGGCAGGTTCCTTGTCTTCAAATGAAGAAGGTCAACAACAACAACAACAACGATAGGCGCAAACAGTCATAAGAACGACAATAACAATCACGACAACAACAGCAACTGCAACGGCAGGCACAACACCCATAAGCGTCAACAATCACAACAGCAACAACTACAACAACAACAACCAACAACAACAACAACAACAACAACTGTATCAACAAATGAGCAACAACAATGATTAAAACAATAACAATTATAAATTCATAGGTCAACATGTGCGGCATGGCGCGGTGATTATATCTACTAGAAATAGCAGCTACCCTCTTATATAAGTATAGCAGACAATTGAGTGTTGTCCTCATATTGTGACACATGACGGAATGCCATCTTAGGTCAACTTGATCAGGATTGACCTGGAGCGAGATAACATCAGTCACTACAACTACTACTACTACTACTACTACTGCTGCTATGCAGTGGGATGGAACCCAGAACCATGTGGTTGGGAAGCAAACTTATTACTACACAGCCACGCCCACAATGACAATAACATCAGTAGCAACAACAACAACAAGAACAACAGCTTCCAAACTGGCAGCAGCAATACGAACAACAATACCAAAAACAACAACTACAATAAATGTAAACAACAACAACAACAAAAACACAGACCAGTCAACGACGAAGCCTTTATATGTTTACTTGACCTCCCAGAAATGATAGGCAAATCACTTTCAATCACCACAATTCCCTTAAAATGACATGGATAATGTGATACCAGTATACGATGAGATGGGCATGGTTGGAACATTTTCTTTTCTGCTCTCGGCACAAAGCCTGAAATTTTTTGGGGGAGGGGTCCAGTCGATTAGATTTACCCCAGTACGCAACTGGTACTTAATTTATCGACCCCGAAAGGATGAAAAGCACCTCGGCGGAATTTGAACTCAGAATGTAAAGACAAACGAAATACCTATTTCTTTACTGCCCACAAGGGGCTAAACACAGAGGGGACAAACAAGGACAGACAGACGGATTAAGTCGATTATATCGACCCCAGGACGTAACTGGTACTTATTTAATCGACCCCGAAAGGATGAAAGGCAAAGTCGACCTCGGCGGAATTTGAACTCAGAACGTAACAGCAGACGAAATACTGCTAAGCATTTCGCCCGGCGTGCTAACGTTTGTTATTTCTTTATTGACCACAAGGGGCTAAACATAGAGGGGACACACAAACGGATTAAGTCGATTATATCGATCCCAGTGCGTAACTGATACTTAATTTATCGACCCCGAAAAGATGAAAGGCAAAGTCAACCTCGGCGGAATTTGAACTCAGGACGTAACAGCAGACGAAATACCTATTTCTTTATTACCCACAAGGGGCTAAACACAGAGGGGACAAACAAGGACAGACATAGGTATTAAGTCGATTACATCGACCCCAGTGCGTAACTGGTACTTAATTTATCGATCCCGAAAGGATGAAAGGCAAAGTCGACCTCGGCGGAATTTGAACTCACAACGTAACGGCAGACGAAATACCGCGAAGCATTTCGCCCGGCATGCTAACGTTTCTGCCAGCTCGCCGCCTTATGGTTGGAACATATTTATTTATAAGTTTGGATAATCCTCGCATCGACGGAAACAACAAAAGCACAGAGTAGTAGCAGAAGCGGTTGTATAAAAAATATCAAACAGCATCGATAGCATTAATAGTAGTAACAACAATATTAAGGAAGTCTACGAGTATAGACTAGAGGACTCTCTTGTGGAGGACTTTCAGGCCAGAAATTGTGGATGGCCGAGTTGGAAGCGCTAGCAACCTAACCTGCTCGTGACGTGCGCAGAGTGATGAAACAGTCCGACATGTAATCATCCTTCAGTGTCCGCGTAATGCTGATTTGTGTGGGTATACGGCGAACATCGGTTATTCAGGGGGCAGATCTGTTTTTCAGCCGAGCCTACCGGGAAGATAGACTCATCGTCTTACTTCGACAACGAAAATAGAAAAAGAAAAGTGAATGTGTTGTTCTCTTGTGGCTATTGCGAATAAAGTTGTGTAGTGAGCATTGTTGAAAAGTTTGAGGTCAGAGCATTTTCTTTCAGACCCAACCCCTCGATTACAATTTCGCTAATGGACGAACACGTAGAATTCAACGTGGGCGGTAGTGGTCGAAGACTTCGGGTTTTCAAAAATCTTCATTTCTCAATGGCTAGGATTCGCACTCATAGAAAAGGATGACCCGGATGAGCATTTACAAAAAAACAAAAAAAAACCACTTTCGTGCGAATTCCGATCTCTGGTTGCGATCAAAGGCGGCCGCGAAGGTGAAGGAACATGAGATGAGCGCTGTTGATGAGTGGGTCAATCTCATCCTTTCCCTACCCAGTTGCCGGGGGTGAGAGTAGCGAAACAGGATTGGATAAACGGGCTACTCTAAATATATAGATATACATTATAGATTAGATGTTAGAACTGGTATAAGGCACTTGCCTTCGGTGTGTCAGAGTAATCTCGAGTTGTGTGCCGGGTTCCACCAATCTTAGTGTTGCCGCTCTTCTTTTGAGCTGGCTTTCATATTGTTTCTTATCCTGTGGTTCTCTGCTATTATTGTTATTTATTCTGTTATTAAGGTATCTTTTATCTTTTATCTTGCAGCTATTTCATTATTTGACTGCGGCCATGTTGGGCACCTTTCCAAGGGTTTAAATGAACAAATCGACCCATCGTACTTAAGAATAAATTGTAGAAACCGGCGTCTTTTGCCGAACCGTACATATTGTTATTGTTGATCTCACCCCTAGAGGGCAAAGGACTGACAGCTTTGAGCGTCGGACAAAATGCTCTGCGATATTTCTACCGGCTCTTTACATTTTGCGTTCTAATGTCATCGAGGTCAACTTTTGCATTTCATTCTTTCGGTGGGATGAGGGTCAATAAAATAAAGTACCAATCAAATACTGTGGGCGATATAACAGACTTGTCCAACTCCCGCCAAAATTGCTGGCTTTGTACCAAAATTAGAATTATTGATCTCATTTTTAGAAGGCAATGGATTAGCATAGTTGTTAGGGGATCAGACAAAATGCTTTGCGACATTTCTTCTCTCTCTTTACGTTCTAAGTTCAAATTTCAGGAATGAAATAAAGTACCAGTTAAGTACAAAGAGGCATTTAAATCAACTAATGTCATTCCCTCCCAAGTGTCTAAACTGAAAATACGATGGCAAACTGACAGTGGTGATTGAGCATCTTACGATGTATGTATGTATTGAGCATCTTACGATGTATCTTACGGAACATACATCGTAAAGTATTTTGTTCAAAACCAGGTGAGGCCATATTTGTCTTCATTCTTCCGGGATCGATAAAAAAATAAGTACCAGTCAAGTATGAAATGTGGATGTACGTGGCTTAGTGGTTAAGGTGCTGGCCTCGTGATCGTAGGATTATGGTTTCGATTCCTGGGCCGAGCGATGTGTTAAGTTCTTGAGCAAAACCCTTCATTTCACGTTACTCTAGTCCACTCAGCTGGCAAAAAGGAGTAATCCTGTGACGGACCAGCGTCCTGTCCAGGTGGGGAATATATACGCCA
>NC_042998.1:177028638-177041138 GCF_006345805.1 Octopus sinensis
ATGAGCCGAATGCCCTAACCACTAAGCCACGCGCCCTCATATATATATACTATCTATATCTCGTCATGTTCACCATCATCTGCATCTTCATTTTTACTACCACTATTGCCACCACCACACCACCACGATCACCATCATTATCTCTCTTTCCACTATTTCTCTAGTAGTAGTAGCAGCAGCAGTATTTGTAGTAGTAGCTGATGATGATGATGATTGAACTGATGTTGTCTAGCTCCAGGTCTGTCCTGATCAAGTTGACCTAAGATGGCATTCCGTCATGTGTCATATATGAGGACAGAACTCTAATGTCTGCTATACTTATATAAGACGGTAGCTGCTATTTCTAGTAGCTGTAGCCACTGCGTAATGTCTCCCATGTTGACTTATAAATGTTTTTTTTTTTATGATGTTCTTCAACTAGTCTGAAGAAGAAGGGCAACGTGCGTACATGCTTCCTTTCCCGGGGCCGTAACTGATGAAAAGCAAAAGGTGATATTGTCCTCATACTGGGGACCTGATCAAAATGCTTACAACATAATCAACTCCACCCAAGACATCCGCCTTGTCCTAGGACGGTGGATCACGTATATTCGAGTTAAACGTCGTATAAAACGTACTTTTCCGGGCAAAATGTCTCAGAAAAATCACCCCTAGTGCTATATGCAAAATTAGGCTTATATTACATTCTTTAATGCACAAATAATTTTTTTTTTTTTTTAATATACGCTGCTGAAATTTGGGTTCATCTCATGTGCTTGTGCGTCTTCTATGCCATAAAATATGGTATCTTAAAACAATAACGGGGCCTTCTGACGAGTTTTATTCGTTCTCCGACTACCAAATATGTATTGGAAACAATACAAAACATCTTATGGGATGGAAGCACTCCGTCGGTCACGACGACGAGGGTTCCGGTTGATCCGAATCAACGGAACAGCCTGCTCGTGAAATTAACGTGTAAGTGGCTGAGCACTCCACAGACACGTGTACCCTTAACGTAGTTCTCGGGGATATTCAGCGTGACACAGAGGGTGACAAGGCCGGCCCTTTGAAATACAGGTACAACAGAAACAGGAAGTAAGAGTGAGAGAAAGTTGTGGTGAAAGAGTAGAGCAGGGATCACCACCATCTCCTGCTGGAGCCTCGTGGAGCTTTAAGGTGATTTCGCTCAATAAACACTTACAACGCCCGGTCTGGGAATCGAAACCGCAATCCTATGACCGCGAGTCCGCTTGCCCTAACCACTGGGCCATTGCGCCTCCACAAAACATCAATGTTAATGGTAAAAGAGATTTGTTCAACGTGCTGTAGAGTGGGATCAAACCCGTAACCACGGAGTTCGGAAGCAAACATTTTAACCACACAGCCGCGAAAGCATTTTTCGCTTCATAACTTCTTCCTCATAATTTCTTTCACTTCTATTGTTTCCGTTTTCTTTTTCTTTATCTTCATCTTAGTTTTACTCGTGATCTTGGTCCTATGATGACTGTTGCCCTGCTCATAATTTATTACTCCTCTCTTCCTCCCCTCTTCCTCCTCCCCATACTACTGCCACTACGTTGGTCGAGTAACTGAAATAATGGTGTTTGTGAGTTGTTTACGTGAAAGATGGTTGGTTTAATATAAGAAGACATTTAAACTGTATGTTGTCAGATTTACAAAAGCTTATTTCGAAAAATCATTTGACCGATATCTTACTTACGTTTCAGGTGGCTCCAACAATATGAAATTGTTCCAGATATGTCAGACAGTTCACTGTGTCACTTAAACAAGACACTTAATGCTATTTGTGGCCCACGTGCTTTCACATTAAAATCAGTGTCGAATTAACCCCAAAACAACAGTAGCATACAAGACAGACCCCGCATTTTCAGAAATCCTGTACTAAATACATTAGTAGGTCTTTTCGGTTTGAACGGCAGTTTTTTCTAGCGGTGTCATATGAAATTGCCACCCATAATTATGACCCTAGTATCGATATATTGCATTTCAATTTGTTTTAGGGTTAGGGTTAGGGAAGGGGGGAAGGGTATCTTTTTTTTCTTCAGAAATGTAAATAAACCCAATCTGTTTCTTAAACGAGGGACATATTCATACGGCACAGAATGTTTTTTTTACCTCAATAGACGTCACTGATTAGTTGAAATTGCAGAAATTGACGGAAAAAACAACAACAAATATCTTACAAAGTATAGAATTTTCTCAATAAAGCCAAGAGAAAAAGATGTTTTATAAACACATTCTACCAGTATACGAAGTTTGAAATTTTTTAGTTACCTAGAAATTATGTTAAAAACTGTCGTTCAAACCGAAAAGATCCCATTAGTACTATTGCACTATACTATTTAAGCATGGTTAAGAAGTCAATCTCGCAACCACGAGATCCGGGTTCGATCCTGCTGTTCGATGTCTTGGGCAAATATGTCATTTTTTTTTACAACTTCAGGTCGACCCGTATCTTCTGAGTGACGAAAACTTCAAAGAACCCTGTTAGGTGAATTGTACCTGGAATTCGGAAGGTAAATCCTTGTCACATATGTCACGCTGACTCAGTCTATGAATTACGTTAAGGGTACACCTGTGTGTGGACTGCTTTGACAACTTACATGTTAGTTCCGAAGCAGATAAATTAGTTGATCGAACAAGTGAATCCTCATCTATCGAACGACGGAGGTCCATCACCACTTTACTATCTTCAGCTCGTAATACTTACCAGATCCAGTCCACTTGAAGTTAAATACTTACAAGCTAGTAACTTCGATTTTGTAATTCTGCACTCGCTTTAGTACTTTAAACATTGGAGTGTCTCCGATTTTTTATACAGGTTTTTAAAGGCTGATCCAGTGCTTACACACAAGCATCACTGCGAGGTTAAGAAACTCGTTTTGCAGCCATATGGTTTCGGGTTCAGTCCCACTGCACAGCACCTTGGCGATGGTCTTCAACTACAGTCCCGGGTCGACTAATGCTTTGTGAGTGCATTTGGTCGACGGAATTTGTGTGACAGCGCCTCGTATACAAGTGCACGTGTGTGTGTGTGACTGTACTTGCCATGAACTGAGGCTGATGGCCTTTCCTCAAATTTGCTGTCCTTGTGCTCGAATCAGAAAGTATTATTTCAATTTTCACCTTAGCAAAACTGTAGCACATGGGTTAAAAAAAAAGAGTCATCTAAGTTTCGCCATGGTTATTGTTACAGAGAATTTATACAAACGATTAAGCTGGTATTTATGTAAGCTGGCATTCATTCTATTTCACGTTGATAGCTACTTATTCTCTGTAATAGAATTCATTTTCACATTGTAGCGATTGATATGTATTTTTATCATGAAATTCGAATGCTTAATTTAACAAAAAATCAAGTTTTACGTTTGTGACACAACGACAAAGAACTGAAAGTATTACATAACGGAAGTATTCAATTGTAAAGAAGAAGAAAAAAATTCTTCGTGCAGGTTCTTAAAGTTTACCTCAAAAGAACTGTCGAATTTATGGAAACTTTTATCATTGAAAATTCTGACTAAGTATTAACGTGGTAATTTTATGGAAAATTTTATCCTCGAAAATTATGATAAAATATCAACGTTTATAAGTAGATAAGCGTCTGTTAATATAACCTTATTTTATTTAGCTCGCCGGGCGAAATGCTTAGCGGTCGATGAATTAAGAACCAGTTGCGTACTGGGGTTGATCTAATCGACTGGCTTCCTGCCAAATTTCTAAGCCATCTTTCAGAAAGATTAACCTTCCCTCTCAAACATGTCTGCTAGCTGATTAATACGAATAACAAATAGTAGAATCCCCGTATTTATTTCACTTGCCCTTGTGCTAGCTGATCTATCTATCTATCTATCTATCTATCTATCTATCTATCTATCTATCTATCTATCTATCTATCTATCTATTTAGACACACACACACACACAACACACACACACACACACACACACACACACACACACACACACACACACACACATGTACACAAAACTGGATTCATGAAAATAATTATCATTCAACTCTTCAATGGAACACAAATCTAATAAAACATTGGCAGCTAACATATGTACTCTCTCCACGTGCTAGCTGATCTATATACGTTGGTCTACCAGCTTATGTCCCTCCCTATGTGCTGATTGATGTCTACAGACTGGTCATTCAAAAAATAGTTGTATCTATAAAAGTAATTAGCTATCTATATAAAACACAGGATGCGTGTCTGTCTGTGTGTTTGTCATGTCATTAAAACTCGAGATCCACTTCACCGATTTTAATGAAATTTTACGCATGCATTACATAGGGTTCATGGAGTGTCACAGGCCAAAAACAAATTTCAACTTTTGCCTAATGCGGGCCCAGGGGCAGAGAAACCGCATTTTAAAGCATTTTTTGCAACGTCAAAGCCCGTAACTTGAAGAGCATCCAGTCATTTTCCTCCAAATTTGCAACAAATATTAATCAGGCTCCTCGAATTGCTGTTGACTAAAAATTAAATTCCGACATCGACACTGGGCCTCCAAAAATGCAGATTAATCAGATTTGAGTATACTGCACTGGGTTTTATCCTTGTTTTAGGCCATTTTCCGACGATAAAATATTGACACTACTTATGCATTATAAGTAGTGCATAATATTTCATGAAAACCTTTTTGTCCAATTTGGCAGAGGAAATGAGAAGAACATTAAAATTTTTGTCGGAGCCCTGATGATGCTTCATGTTACCATCCCGCACACCACCGAGTCATGTGCGTGTGTGTGCGGTTGGGTAAAGGCACAACAAAGCCATTCATCCATTCTCCAGAAGTGCCCTATTGATGTTTCCAATCCTGCGCAACGCAGCATGGCCTGGCAGCATGTCTGCTTCCTATGTCATTCATGTCTGGACTATATAATGCATAATGTTCATACATAAAACAAACTACTATTGTGACTCACAGCCATTTGAGTTTGACCGCGTGACCACTTCCAGAAGCTACGCTTGCCACCTGCAATTAGTCCCTGTGTTCCGTCCCCAGTTTAGTCGGACGAGTAAATACGGGTGTCCCAGAATTAATGATGATTTCAGTGAAATCGGATGCATTTATTTTTAAACTCGCTTTTATTTAAATTTATCATGTTTAATATGTTAAAAGTGTATAAATTTTGAATTTTGTTTATAATTTTATTTTCATTCCTGTTGGACCCCTCTTATTTGTCCATGACAAGTTTTTTTCAATTTGACAGCAATCATTTCCTTTACCTCCATCCCCAAGATGGAGTAATCGTTTAGCTGAGCTTAAAGAACACATTCAGTTAGCAGTGCAGGAGCTAACTCCTGAAATGCTTCAAAATGTGTTTCGCAACGCCAAGGAGAGATTTGAAGTATGCAGGGATACAGACATATTCAAAATTTTCAATAAAAGTTTGATGTAAGATTTATAAATCTATTTGTTTTGGTAATAAGCATAAAATTCTGCCATTTTTTATTAATTTGCTCAATTTCATTGAAACCGATAATTCTGGAGTTGTTGTTGTGTTGCTTGAGTGAATATTAAAATCAAAGTCTTTCTCGCCGTAAACATCCCGTCTTTTTGTTAAGCTTATTGTATCAAGGAGTATATTATCCAAGATGTATCTATCCTTCATAGGCATGGCTGTGTAGTTGAGAAGCTTGCTTTCCAACCATGTCGCCTTGGGTTCAGTCCCACTGTGCGGCACGTTGGGCAATTCGCTTTCATTACAGCTCCGTGCCGACCAAAGCCTTGTGTACTATATAATTGCCATTACTGTATTGATATATAAAATAACACATACAGCTCACTCATTATTGTCATATAATAAACAAACAGAAGTTCGTGTATGAAATTGATCTTTTTTTCTACTTCAATTGTTACATGTATTTTCTTTCTTATAAAATACGCACATACAGAAGGAGTAAATTTTTATATATAATAACACTCTGAATGTGCCTCCCGAGAAAGAGTAAAAGTAATTACCCAATCAACGATGAGTATTACTGCTAGTAATTCTATAAAATAGCCAAGTTTTTAATCCGAAGATCATTTTACAGCGCGTAGTACAAGTTCTGCACTTGTGTAACCGGCCCTGATGCATATGTCTATTTATCGATATGGATCTGTGTCAATATATTTTATTCATTTATAATTACGTGGCTATTGACTCCCAAGTCAAGACAGTGCATGCTTTATAATCAAATACGTCTGTTAATTAGTAAGGAAATTATGATCCGATAATTCAAGGAGGAGGAAATACTTTCGTGTCGTGTTTGATGTTGTTTTGTCCCAGGCGTTCTAGTTGTGACCATCCCATTGTGTTTTAAAATATAGTGCATTTAAGGACTACAGGATTCTAATAAGTACTTTCTTTTGCTGAAGTATTAGAGAGTGATTTGAGGCGGATTTGGTTACGATTTCTTGCATGATGAATGACCATATAAATAATCCTTTGTTTGCAGATTTTCGCATCCTTAGAAACAGTGTGTGTGTGATTGTGTGTGTGTGTGTGTGGTGTGTGTGTGTGTGTGTACTGATGAGCATAAATGTACTGGCCTCTAGTACGTCATCTTAGCGAGTTGAAACAAAGCTATCTTAGATAGGCATAAGGCGGCGAGCTGGCAGACACGTTAGCGCGCCGGGCGGAATGCTTAGCGGTATTTCGTCTGTCGTTACGTTCTGAGTTCAAATTCCGCCGAGGTCGACTTTGCCTTTCATCCTTTCGGGGTCGATAAATAAAAGTACCAGTTTCGCACTGGGGTCGATGTAATCGACTTAATCCCTTTGTCTGTCCTTGTTTGTCCTCTCTATGCTTAGCCCCTTGTGGGCAATAAAGAAATATATCTTAGATAGGCATTCATCTCACAAAAGTATCGACTGCACAAGACCGGTGTACGATAGAATTAAGTAGTGACAGACAAGATGAAAAGCAATATTTTCTTAGGTCATTTTTCCTTCAGAGTTCAAATCCTCCCGCTGCACATCGAATATGTATTTCAACCACAACAAATTGATCTCCGTTTTCTCTTCCTCGTTAAAGAAGCGTTGACCTCGTCCTATTCCCATGATAATGGCATTTTCATGAATTAGTTAGAATTACAATAAGTTCCAGTGTGTTGAATTAATCGAATTTTCTTTTTCTCAATAATTGATGGCTTTGTTCTTTTGTCAGAATTATTCCAAGACGAATCCTCTATAACTGGCTGTTCATCATTGTTTGGCGATTTGATTTTTATGTCTATTTTCCACCACCTTTTAAATTTTAACTATGAAAATTACGAAAGTATTTTATTGCAACATTTGAACTACAATTCTTCCGATCATAATCCAAAAATGCTGTGCAACAGATTTCTTTGTCAGCTGTAAAATAATAGCACATAAAGTCAATTACAGCCTTCTTAAACTACTCTCTGACACGCGGTGGCTCTCAGTTACCTTCTCTGTTTATGATCATTGAACGTCTAATATGCTGTGTAATATGTGAAGATCTAGTTTTTGTAGAGACATAGTGTTGTAATATAATGTCTCTATTTCTATTTCTAGTTCAATATTACACAACCATATTTTATAGCTGTTGCAGCAAATGTGCTGCATTCGTAATGTTCTTGCTATTCAAATGAGTTTTCAAGATTTATTTTTTTATCGATTCTTTCAAATGACGTTTTTCTCACTCCCACACCTTTCGCAGTTTTGAGCTCTGATCCAATCCTAAATACCCATAAACATTTAGATTTATCAAGTTCCTGTGTTATTTCTGTTGCTTACTGTTGTAAATAATAAGTCTGATATGTGAAAGAGTGCATCGTTCCATAGTCAATTTAATTTTTATTCGGCCCGGTATAGACCAACAGATATAAGAATCTACGCGCAAACGAATACATATTGATTGGCACTCACATCTGCACACACACACACACACACACACACACACACACACACACACACACACCACACACACACACACAACACACACACACACACACACACGCACACGCACACACACACACACGCACAACACACACACACACAACACACACACACACAACACACACACACAACACACACAACACACACACACACAACACACACACACAACACACACACGCAACAACACACACGCACAACAGACACACACACAACACACACATCAACGTACACAAATATGAGTGTGTATATTCACACACACAAACTTTAGTACACAGAAACACTGAATGACTATGATTTGGAAGTTTGGCCGTCGACAGCTCGTGTGTCTGTGTACGTGTGTGTGAGAGAGAGAAAGAGAGAGAGAAAGAAAGAAAGAGTGTCTGTGTTTGCTTATACATACGTACAAACACTTATGTAAATATGTATGTATTTACGTAAATGGTTATATATGGGTGCACACACATTCATTCATATCTATTTAAGTTGTAGTCATTGTGAATTTCTCGGAATGGAGGGCGATTGTTCACCAAGCTTAAACCTTCAAGAACATATTCCATTTAACCGAATAGCTGAATCAGACTTCTGATTGTTGGTAAATATTACTGAAATACTTGTGTGTGTGTGTGTGTATATTAGTCATATTCTATAATATGTGCCCGTTAAAATTTCATTAATTGCTTAAATGTTTTCCATATGCTAGGAATGAATTGTGGGTTGATTACTTTTGTGTTCGAATCACTTCACGTTTCCGCTCATTTGTTTAATAGTCACCAAACGACCGTTCGTGATAGCTATTTAGTTAGCATAATGCCACTGCTATGTGTTTCTAAGAAAATGACTGACGACGCTGGTCGTTTCTATGCTTAGCAGAAACACAGACTAGAACATTACACGGCTCATTAATAGGTCCTTATATATTCATCAGTTTTGTGTAATATATTTTGGGTTCTCAAATTCTGTTCCATGTTTTATAACGTAGAATATAATGTAGCTCAGCGTTAAAGTATTCCATTTACCATATATTCTTTATCGAGTATGTTTATTAGAATTTGTTCAAGTGGATTGTGATGAGTTGTTAGGCAACAATGAAACCGATCGTTTCAGGATGGAAATAATGGGCAGCTTTCAGAGATCTTTTTTACTCAACGTAACGTCAACATACTCCTCCATACAGTGGCAGGTGCCAAAATGTTCAAATGATGTTACATTAAATAGCTCCACGATGGTTGTTCAATTTTCTATCACACCATGAGATTCCACAGAGAGGTAGTTGAATCTTTTGAGCTTCTCCAGATCTTCACTGACATTCTTTAAGGCATACATTGAAAGCAGCTTGAAGACGTCCAGCCACATGATTGTATTTTCTCCAGAGACAGTTGTATGTGCTAAATGTCGACATTGAACTTGGGCTTGATGAGGTTATGGTTAATCCAGCAGTCGGTTCTATAAATGACCTTGGTCAACCTTATGTCTTGCCTCTTTTCTCAATGATGGCGTAATCGATAATATACATGTGATTAGAGTTGGGGTGCATCTGTGACATCCTATCATAATGCTGGACTGAGGGAGAAACGATATTTATGATAATCAGCTCATACTCTGCGCATATTCTTAACACCTGAAAGCCATTGTTGTTTCAATTTTCGATTACGTTCTTCTGATAACTTTCCCTTAGTTGTTTCAGTCAAACTATGATGAGATCACCGAGAACATTAAGCATATTTTACTTTGTTAGTCCTGATAGGAGAGTCTAGTTTTTCACATACAGGCCTGGAAGCAATCAATGATCCGGTCTAAAGCGATTAGTCGTGCTCTTACCATTCCATAATGCTTACTAAAGCTACAATTTTTATTGTCGGACTCACTAATGGTCTTGTCCATTCAACCCACCGGACTCAGTCTTCACATTGGAGGGTAGATACACTAACTCATCGATATTTTGAGATCCAGTGACCATTCCCATCTAGTTTAGTCCACCTTTTAAAGCAGTTTAGCGGTAAGCAATCACTGCGCATCCTACAACTTGTAGTCACTAATGAGAGCTGAGTGCCGAACGGGGGCCTAAGGTGAGAAACTTATTCTCATGAAAATATTACGTATACGTCCGCAAAACGGCTACACAGACCTAAATAGCTCATATATTCCTTAAAAAAATTTTTTTGAACATAGTGTATCAAGGACATTAACTAATTAACCCCTCTTTTTAAGACAACGTTCACTTGAGGAAGATTAACCTGTTGGTTTTATTAAATCGTGCGACAAAGTAGAGACTAGGTTGAGAGACGCTGCTTGTGAGCACTAAAACAAAATATATTGCCCTGCAAGACATTCTTCTGACCAAGACTTATCATGTGACCTTAATGTATTTTCCTTATTTTTCCTGGAGAAGGATGCATTGTTTTATGATTAAAGTAGCTGACATGTTGGTATGGTTTATTTCTAAAATCCAGTTAGCTAAAGTTCCATATAAAACACCGTTTTTGGATTATGTACTTTTACCTCGTAAATCCTATTTTCACTGCAAACTTTGGTCTAAGCGGTGCTTATCATGAGAACGCTAGATAGTGATCATACGCTCGGATTTTTTATGTTCCCGTCTATACTAAATTACGATCACTATATTTTCCAAACTACTTTGCCTGCAGTCTACAATTTCTCTTTTTTGTTTCTACATTTATATCTCTTTTCTTTTTTCTTTCTCCCCATTTCTCTTTATCTCTTTATCCCTGTATCTTCTCTTCATTTTTACACCAAACTATATACATGAAAGTCAGGGAATACGTTTTTTATTCTGCTAAGAGATTCATTGCACTTATCCATCACGTTCCATTTATACACCAAGAGAAGACCTAGATGTAACATGAATATTACTAACACACACACACATCTAATATGTATATATACTCACACATATACATACACACGCACATCTGTATACACACATACACATGCTTATGCATTTATGTACGTATACATATACATAATACATAGATACTCTCTCACACACACAGCCACACATATAATCAGTGAATTATAATGGCGACCAAGGCTTAACAGAAGATTTTGATATTTTGATGTTTGCGTCAATCGTTTTTGAAGCAGTTGCTATATGTATCTTTGATTAACTTTGATTAACTTTGATAGGTTTCGGCCAGTATTAGACAGTGGCCATGTCTATTTTAATAGCACCACCTGGTGAAGCCTTTTAGTCATATATGGGGTACCATAGCATACTCTAGCAATGAGTTATTATTGGAGATATATCCGGGTGTAGGAGGTTGTTCCGAGATTTTTTGGAGAAATTTGTTCAGAGAACTTTTGAATTTTATGGGATCCGTTTTCATTTTGTCGTATTTTGGCATGATATTAAAGAGAGCTGGACCGGTTGAGGTAAGGTAGTTGTGTCGTAATGTTGATATGTGTCTTAGTTCGATTTTTGTAGTGAGCAGATAGCACGGTGGCCAAGTCTTGGGTGGATTTTAAACTTGATATCAACATCATTTGTGCAATATTGATGGAATATTTTCCACATCACACAAATGATGTTGCGCTCCCGGCGGCGTTGGAGAGAGTAGAGATTGAGCTTTTCTTAGCCGATACCTGTCATGCCGTCTGTCTTTCTTGTTAGTGACCTCTGGAGTGCTTCCACTTTCATAATAAGTTGCTTCGTGTAGGGAGACCACAGTGGGCAGCAGTATTCAAGGTGGGATCGGAAAAAAGTAGAGAAGGATGATAGTGTGGGCTTCTCTAGACCGGAAAGTTCTCAGAATTCATCAATTATATTTGCTTAATTAGTCACACAAACAACAGCAACGCTGACGACAACAATAGTGTAAGGAAAGCTTATAACTGAACTCTTTGGAGCCTCTAAAATTTACGTAACATTTTCTGAAACGGCTTAACCTACTTTTGGAAGTCATACAATTTCAGTACCAGTTTCTAAATTCAGAGAAACACAGAATTTGACTAACACAAATGCAAAATGATTTACTAGTGTATTATGATTTAATTATAAATTACGTAACTTAATTATGAATATTGAATTAAAGTATACGAACATACAATAACCTCTAAATATATATATATATATATTTACTTATTTACATATATAATAAATTACAAAATTTAATTTACAAATTATATATAATTAAATAATATATCCTAAAACAAGTCAGGAGACTTCAAATATTATAAACGTAAGATTTTATTAAATGATACATTATAGTTGTGTCAAAAAAAAAAAAAAAAGAGAAAGAAAGGAATTGTTCTGCAACCAAGAATTCGATTTGTAATTCCATCAGAGATGTAGACGCCCTAAAAATTTAAGGCTATTGACACAAAGAAAGAATGCACAAGAAAGTGCATCGACCTACATTCGCAATGTATTCTGCCAAATAGTAACTTTATTCGGATTGCATGATATTAATTTGTTACCTATTCTTCTCTTTTTCATCATCATCATCATCATTATCATCATCATCATCATCATCTTTTTCTTCTTCTTCTTCTTCTTCTTCTTCTTCTTCTTCTTCTTCTTCTTCTTCTTCTTCTTCTTCTTCTTCTTATTATTATTATTATTAT
>NC_042998.1:177046138-177051138 GCF_006345805.1 Octopus sinensis
ATATATATAATATATATATACACGTATATATGTATATATATGTATATGTTTGTGTTTCTGTGTTTGTCCCACCCCCCTCAACATCGCTTGACAACCGATGCTGGTGTGTTTATGTCCCCGAAACTTAGCGGATCGGCAAGAGAGTCCGATAGAATAAGTACTAGGCTTACAAAGAATAAGTCCTAGGGGAGATTTGCTCAACTAAAGGCGGTGCTCCAGCATGACTGAAACAATATTATATAATATATATATATATATATATATTATATATATATATATATATATATATACCGGAGTAAGCACATAGATGTGAAACAAGGTGGAAAAACGAGTACTCAAATACCAGAGGTAGAGTAATATACTTCATTTAAAAGCAGCAGAAATATAACAAAAGCTGTTACTCAGAGTTTCAAGTTCCCGTTCGTCGGACAGTTTTATATATATGTACACCTATCTATCTATCTATCTATCTATCTATCTATCTATCTATCTATCTATCTATCTATCTATCTATCTATCTATCTATCTATCTGTCTGCCTGTCTGTCAGTCTGTCAGTCTGTCTGTCTGTCTGATACATGGATTGGTCTTTTTTGTCATGATCGACAGTATTGTCGAATTGTCGAGAATAGATTAACCACTTTTGCTGTGCCTAAGCAAGTTTCTAAACATATTGTCCACGTACCACATGTATACACTAGGTCTCACATATTCACAAGTTCTTGGGACTCTTTTGACTCAAAGACATTTTTTTTTTCGTTTCTGTTTGTGATCAGTTTGAATTCTGTAAAGAAAACCTCAAATAAATCTCAATTGTAAAACTTACATACTTCTGTTAGCTAATCCTGGATCAGACTACTTAGAGATAATTAAATTTCTGTACTATTGAAACTGGAATTAGAAATGGTAAAAATAATACATAAGCTGTTTCATTATTAATATCAACTTCATATTTAGAGAACTTTTTAAAAAAAAATACTATATATTCTATGGCTCAAGATTAGTGTTCCATAAAATGAGAAAATATACGGCTTAAATGAAAATATAAAATTATAAATCCTGAATTCTATATACCAGTCGGTCTAATAATAACTTCAGAACTTGACTTAGTGAAACAAAGCATTTTAAATTAATATATGAACAGTAATCACTCGTTATATCGCGGTTCACCTATCGCGCCCTCAGTACATCGCGGATTTTCCGGCTATTATATGTAAAATTATATTGCAGACTCCTCAGTATATCGTGGGTTTCTGCTACCGATAGGTATTTATAGTTTTTTAGATTTTAATTATTTCTGTGGTAAAATAAGCATTTTCACGCCTAAAAAATAATAAAGTAATAAATAAAGATACAATAGACTACTGCACTGTATAACACATTAATTAAAATATATTAAAAGAAAATACGTAGTGTACCATAAATGAGTAAACAAAGAATCGCACATACTGTATGGAAAATGAAACTTGTGAGGCGAGTGAGTGATGTTGTTTTGCCTTTATAATAAAACTAGCAGTATCGCCCGGCGTTGCTCGGGTTTGTTTCGACACTTTAGAATAAAAATTTTTGAAAAGTAAAAATTTTGCATTATGTAGCTTGTTATTCTCTTTAAGTGAACATTTTTCTGGTTGAAATACACCGAAAAATGGCGACATAGCAGTCAAAAAATCGTAAAACATTTTTGGTGTTAACATGGTCCGATTTGAATTTTTTCTGCTACGAAAGGAAGAGCAAACCTTCTTCTATCATACTCTTAATTTTGGTCAACTTGCGCCGCAGGGTCTCGGAGGAGATAGTGTTAGTTGAAGGCTACCAAACCTGCTACACACAGACAACTGCAGCTTTAAATATATATAGATAGATATATACAAATTATAAAAATGATTTAAAAAGATATACAGTACTCTTTTTACTTCGCGGATTTTCACCTATCGCGGGGTCTTTTTGAACGTAACACGCGAGGGATTGCTGTACTTGAATAGACTTAGATCAAAATATCGGTACATGCAGTATTTAAAGGCTTTTGTGTTAAAAGCAGTTTGCTCAAAACAGTAATGGATCTACAGACACCGTGTTCTGACCAGTGATTGTTTTTCTTTTTGTAAATATCGATTATTTAATTTTGAGTAAGAATTAGTTCTGTGCTTAAAATCACTACAGAGCGAGTACATGGACCTGATAACCGCAATATTGTACGTGAACTTAAGGCGGCGAGCTGGCAGAAACGTTAGCACGCCGAGCGAAATGTTTAGCGATAGTTCGTCTGTCTTTAGGTTCTGAGTTCAAATTCCGCCGAGGTCGACTTTGCTTTTCAGTCTTTCGGGATCGATAAATTAAGTACCAGTTACGTACTGGTGTCGATCTAATCGACTAGCGCCCCCCCCCCTAAAATTTCGGGCCTTGTGCATGGAGTATAAAAGAATATTGTACGTGAACCTCATTTAACATCGATCAACCGTGGCCACGTGATGGATGATAAGAAAAGCAGTAAAAGTACAAATAATAATGTTTCTAACATGCGCACAAGACCTGAAAAGAGTAGGGGTCAATAAAATTGATCCCAAGACTAAAGGCAAGAAACAAAATAGCTAACCAAACCTATGTGCTCTGCTTGACTAAATATTGTATAACAGAACTTCACCAGTTAACAACTTTTGGACTTTTAAACAAATTAGCAAATTTACAAGCGACCTAAAGAGACATATTGTTGCCAACACTAACACTACCACCAACATCAACGCCGTAACAACAACAAGAGCAATAATAATCCTGTCTATTTTTCACAAAGGCCTGAAATTTCGGGAGAAGGGGCTAGTCTCAACCGGTGCTTATTTCATCCACCCTGAAAGATGAAAGGCAAAATCGAACAGGGCGGAATTCGAGCTCAGAATGTAAACGCAGACGAAATACCATTAAGCATTTTAATTGGTGTACTAACTGTTGTGCCAGCTCGCCGATTATTATTATTATTATTATTATTATATTATTATTATTATTATTATTATTATTATTATTAATATTATTATTATTAATAATAATAATAATAATAATAATAATAATAATTTCTTTTATTAATCCAAATAATAGAAATCGAAAAGATGTGGTGCCTCAGGACGGTTACAAAACCAGTAATTGTAGGAGCACTTGGAATGGGCAAAAAAGGAACTGAAAATTATTTGAGAATGATCCCTGGCTAACCATTCATGCAGGAAGTGCAAAAGATTGTCTTAACTGGTACGTCACACGTACTGAGAAGATCATTGTCGCTGTGAATTTTCTTTCCTTTTCTCCTCTTTATTTTCTTTATTAATATTTTTTAAGTTTTCCTTTTTTTTTTACTATTGTATCTGTCTTTCTTCCCCTTTTTCTCTATCACATGATTTTATAAATGAAAATCTGGTGTGTTTATTTTAATGGCCTCCCAATGTATACAGTGAATTTCTCTACCCTAGCTGTCTGGAAGACAGTCGGCAAGAAATGGAAATAGAACTGAAAGAAGAAGAAGAAGAAGAAGAAGAAGAAGAAGAAGAAGAAGAAGAAGAAGAAGAAGAAGAAGAAAGAAGAAGAAGAAGATGACGATGACGATGATGATGATGATGATGATGATGATAATGTCAACAATAAAAAGAGCGCCACCCTTGACAGCGGCTGGACGTGTTCTTCGCTGCTTTGACCAGTCAGCAGTCGAAGACACAGAAACACTATTACAACCCAGCAGGACAACTGAAAAATAACACTCTAACTCTCAAAGACTGGAATATCTACAATTTCTTGTGAGTATTCTAAATTTCCCTCAAAATAAGTTAAGAAACTTACATGCATCTACAGTTTTCAAACACACAAACGATCGGCTTTAAAAACATTAATATCTACAATTTTGTGTAAAAATTTTATCTTTTTTTCCTCCCTGACTACCCTAATATGTAAACATGCCTTTTATTGCAATAACACAAATGTGCAATAAAAAATGATTTTTAAAAAACCCAGAAAAATTAAGGAGGTAAGCACCCGCCTATATATAGAAACTGCACAATTACAAGAACTGCAAACCACAACAAGACTTATAAAAAGGAAGAAAAATATAAAAGAAAAAAAGATTCAGAAATTCAAAAATTCAACGAGGTGAACATCAGTATATATACATATGATCATTTTTCTATCAGTAATTAAAAATAGAACAAGGTGAATTGGTTATTTTCAAGGCCAACGTCAGCGCTCCCATTGATCGCTAGTAGTAGTAAACACATTTGACCTCTGCTGACCCCAAAGGTGTGAGACCTCTTTTGTTTCCTTATCGCACAGGAATGCCCATTGTTGATCTCTTCACCATCCGCCGAATCTATTCACAGATCTGTGGAATTTAATCTATTCACCAAGCTGTTTCTCTTGTTCCTTAAACCCTCACATAATTACGATTATCTCAAGTACAAGACGAAAGTTGAAACTAAACACATCATTGCATAATACCTTTTAATAATAAATGGAAATAATAACCATGTTGGTAATAATAGTGATAATAATAATAATGATGATACTACTAATAATCTAGCCAAAACTAATATCGGATCAGAGGAAATATTAACATTGACAAATAGTAAAAAAATGAAAACAATAATAATAATAATAATAATAACACATATAACATACAGAAAATTGCACTACTAGGCACTGCACACATCCTACGCAGAACACTTTCCATACAATAACCATCAGAGCATCACAACAAATCACAGCACATACCTAAGGCACACAGAGCTGCGCTCGGTAGTGAAGTGAAAGCATGCTATAAAAATAAAACTACTGAATAATAATAATAATAATAATAATAATAATAATAATAATAATAATAATAATAATAATGATAATAATAATAATAATAATAATAATAATAATAATAATAATAATAATAATGATAATAATTTTAATACTGGTTTTGAATTTTGGCACAAGGCTAGCAGTTTCGGGTTTGGAGCGTAAGTCGATTAGATCGACCCCAGTGCT
>NC_042998.1:177056138-177061138 GCF_006345805.1 Octopus sinensis
AAAAGAAAAATTGTCAATTATGGCTCGCTATAGTGAGCAAAATACTGGGTTCTCATCACCGTAACGGTGAATTGAGAATTTTTGCTTAAAAATGCTTATTGTAAATTTTAGAGGACGTATCTCGCCAGAAAAATAAGAATAAGCCATTTGGATTACCTTTTTGGAGTATTATACAAAGGATTCCTAGTCTGTGCTTTTTGTGAGGTGTTTCTTTTATTTTTCCCTTCTTCTATTTTTTCTTTCTTTCTAAATTTTGGTTCATTCTTTTCATTACTTTAATTTCAGTTTCCTCCCCTCCTCTTTTATTTTGTTTTATTTTTATTCGGTTTAATTTTTTGGCAGACTGTCTTTTGAACTACTTTTGAACTGTTTTTTGACATGGCAGAGAAGGAACTTAAAAAGAAAAACTCTGTCTTAGAGTGGGAAATTAACCCGCCTAAGCAATGGTTAAAAGATATGGAGGAGAAGACGATGGTACTTAGAACGTATTCTAAAGTTCTTAATTCCATCACCGTCTTCCCAAAACAAGTCATAAAAAATGATTTTAAAGAACATTTGTCCTCTGTAAAATATATATCCCGTGGTGTCAAACATGCAACCGTATGGTTGCTGTTTGACAACGGGGAAAAGGCTCGCCAGTTTGCGAGTCAGCCTTTAGAAGGCAAGGAAATTCTGTTTCTCCCGTCATATTGTGGAAGAAAGTTAATACGAGCCTAGGTATATGGGCTCCCCCCGGGCACCGAAGCGGATTGGATTGAAGATACCATCCTACGGGGACTGGGGGATGGCGGGCCCAGGCTCTTAAATGTAAGAGTATTGCCGGCGGTCGATTGGGAAGGGTCAAAAGCGATTTTGACCCTGTGGACCCCATCGGCCGCAACAGAACTGGTTTTTCCAGACTTCTTGAAAATGACTGGCTGCAGGTATCCGGTGATACTTGAGGGATGTCCCCCAAAGTGTCACTCGTGCCTGCAGCCAGGCCACATTAAAAGGAACTGCCCCCAGGACCATGGTAAGTTCTTGGAACAGTCACTAGATGCCACCTCCTCTACCCGGTCAAAGGGAGAGGTGGATGTGGTCGAGGAGACTTCAGCCTCCTCAACTCAAAAAGGATTAAAAAGGAAGAAGGCGGGCAACAATAGTTGCCCGCCAAAGGAACCTAAGGCTTCGGAAGGCGGGGGAGAGTCTCCGGACAAAGCGGAAGAGCTCCACTCTCCCGAAGCCAGGAAGAAAAGAAAAAAAAGAAGGAAGAAGAACGGGTCATCTCAGCGGGGAGATGATGTGCCGACTGCATGTCCCGAAGTTGTGCCACCCATGGTGGAAGAAACCACTACCACCCTTAAAGATGATCAATTAATTACCTTTTTCTACAAGGGCGGGGAGGTGGAAAAAATAGTAGAAGAACATAAAGAAACAGTAGATATGCCCTTCACACGGGATCCCGAATAGCCTCCGCAGATAGCTGTAAAGGTCATAAGGTTTCCCTTGTGGGAAAGGCTTAAAGGATTTGGGGAGGAGTGTCGCATATGGCCGGGTGGCCCTTACACGACTTACCAATTTCTTTATTACCCACAAGGGGCTAAACACAGAGGGGACAAACAAGGACAGACATAGGTATTAATTCGATTACATCGACCCCAGTGCGTAACTGGTACTTAATTTATCGACCCCGAAAGGATGAAAGGCAAAGTCGACCTCGGCGGAATTTGAACTCACAACGTAACGCAGACGAAATACCGCTAAGCATTTCGCCCGGCGTGCTAACGTTTCTGCCAGCTCGCCGCTGAGGCATGGGAAATGGCGGGATACAGGAACTCAAGCGGCATTGAAGATAATGATGAATATATCGATGGATATATCGAAGAGTAGGAGGTGAAAGACCCTCGTTACAGGGTTTGAAACCTCATCTTATTGGATTATTTTGTAGTGGTTTATAACCTCAATTGTGTGCTTTAAGAAAGAAAAAAAAAAAGAAAACGTGTTAAGTAAGAGGTTTTAGTGCCTTCTCCTTGTAAGAGGTTTTGAAACCTCATATTGATTAAAAAAAAAAAAGAAAATATGTTTCCGAGAAAAATCCAATCGGCGGGTGTTGGGTTTCGTCTCTCATTTATTCATTATATTTCATTTTCATTCATTAACGTATTTGTCCAGCCCGCAAAGCTCTTTGTACTGTCTATATGACAAATTTATGAAATAAAGAAGTTTGTTTCCCAACCATATGGAGAAATATATGCATGGCACCTTGGGTAGGTTTCCTTTGTTATAGCCTCGAGCCGACCAAAATGTGAATGGATTTGAAAGACGAAAAACTGAAAGAAGTCCGTCGTATATATATATATATACACCCGAACAAGCACATAAATGTGAAACACAGTGGGAAAAAATAGTACTCAAATACCGGAGGTAGAGTAATATGCTTTATTATTAAAGCTGCAAAACATCACAAAGATATTACAAAGAAACTACTACTCAGAGTTTCCCGTTCCCGCTCATAGGGCAGTTCTTGATCACAACTGCTCGATGAACGGGAACACGAAACTCTGAGTAGCAAATATTTGTGATACTTTTGTGATGTTTTTGCAGCTTTAATAATAAAGCACACACACACGTGTGTGTGTGTTTGTGTCTGTTTCTCACCCTATCACTTGACAACCAGTGCTGGTGTGTTTGCATCTCCGTAATTTAGCGGTTCGGCGAAAGAGACCGATAGAATATGTACCAGGTTTTAAGAGAAATACTGGGGTCGATTCGTTCGACTAAAAATTCTCCTACAAGACGGTGCTCCAGCATGATCGCAGTCAAATGACTGAGACAAATAAACGATTGACGATAAAAGCTAAGATGTAATTGTTCTGGTGATCTGAGATTATATGACAAGTAATTTTGTGGATTTTAGCTGGGTGTCAGAATTCTTGCATTAGAAAAGTTTTGTAGAACATCTAGCTTCAATTGTTTGCTCCTAAAATACATCTTTATTAAATTTATTTTGGTATGAAGGAACATTGGTGTGGTTTCCCTTTCCCGACCCTCTTTCCTCTTTAACCATGAAAACCAAAGGTATTATTTGGGATGTTTATGCTCAGAATGGATCTGGCGTTCTCGCAAGCCACTACCGAGACTATTTTTCAACTCTCTGCGTTATATATTATTTTTATAACACAACACGTCTCTAAGATATTTTGCTTCGGATAAAAATCACAGTATCTGGCCTGTCAACTATGTATATCCCTTAAGCATAATACAGAGATAACTACATAAATGGCTGTGTAAAGGGAAAACGTCATTAACTTAAAACCATGTTGAGACCTTACATTTCACTTAACCCATCACACAAACATTACTTCGGATCTTTTCGGTTTGAACGGCAGTTTTTAAAAATAATTTCCACATAACTAAACACTTTTAAACTTCGTATACTGGTAGAACGTGTTTATAAAACATCTTTTTCTCTTGGCTTTATTGAGAAAATTCTATAGTTTGTAAGATATTTGTTGTTGTTTTTTCTTCAATTTCTGCAATTTCAATCAATCAATGACGTCTATTGAGGTAAAAAAACATTCTGTGCCGTATGAATATGTCCCTCGTTTAAGAAACAGATTAGGTATATTTACATTTGTGAAGAAAAAAAGATACCCTTCCCCCACCCTTAACCCTAACCCTAATCCTAACTAACCCTAACTAACCCTAACTAAACCTACTAGAAAAAACTGCCGTTCAAACCGAAAAGATCCATTACTTCTTACTTAGACTATTAGAAGCTCATCTAGGTCAAAATTATGATAATTTAGTTGTCAGCTCCACCCATTCTTTCAATGGACAATTAATTTCACTCATTCTATTTTGTGACATAAATTTCTCTCCTAATTCTAGATCCCTGACTTATTTAACTTTATTTGTTTCAATTTATCGTATGTTTTTAATCATTTCCAAAGGTACTGCATTATTTACCTTGAACTGTAATATATTATTTCATTTGATCTCTCTTTTTTTTTTTATGTACATTTCAAATATAATTTCTTCAGCATCATTCCACATTTCACGTTCCAAAGAGAATGTTATTGCTATTAAATCGTTCTCTTTTATTTATATGCATTCTTAAACTGATCTCATTACCTCAGTTTCTAATTACAGTTTACTCTTTCCTTTCTTCTTCTTCTTCTTTTTTTTTTCCTTTTCTCTTTATTCTCTACTATTCTTATTCTAGAAGAACGAAATTCTTTATAGCATGGTAAATTCTCAAAAGTAACAATTTCAGATTTGTTCGGCATTCTCTGCAATTTTCTAAAAGACAAGCGAATAGATTTTACTTCATAATTGCTTTGCTTTCGATACCAAGATAATTGATACAAAAAAAGAAAAAAGAAGCAAAAAGAAAACAAAAAAACGATGAAACATTAAAATAATATCACATTACCAGATTAATTTCTGTTCATTCTTTCTACACCTCATAATAGTTGACACTTCAAAAGCTTCTCATCAAACGTCCGCGATGGTATACAATATATGTTGACAAGTGAACTTTTAGATTAGCTGTGTGTTTCACATGATCGTAAATTTATTTTTTTTCCTCCTAAAGTTGGGACCGGTTTTATGTAGTAGTAGTAGTGTAGTAGTAGTAGTAGTAGTAGTAGTAGTAGTAGTAGTAGTTAAATACACACCAATAAAGTGCATGTGTTTATTTGATTTTATTAAGGAAATATATGAAAACTAGCAGTATCGCCCGGCGTTGCTCGGGTTTGTAAGGGAAATAACTATATAAGCATTTTTAGAGATGTAAAGTATAATAGCCATCTTAATATGGCTAACCACAAAGGGGGGGGGGTGTTACTGTAGCTTTTTACGTTCTGAGATTTAATAATAAATTTTTAGAGAGTTACTTCCCTTATATATGTCAAAAATGCATTACAAATGGGAAAATTGATGGTAATTTTTTTTTTTAATCGTAGACTCATCGTAGAGGCGCGCTAATACCCAGAAGGGCTCGATATGAATCACGACTA
>NC_042998.1:177066138-177068638 GCF_006345805.1 Octopus sinensis
GAACTGGGTTGGGATAGGGTTGGAAATTCTACTGCAAGTAAAACCAGAAACTGTAGAGAAAATGTCCGACCTGATAGAAATCCCTGGAGGCTAGCATCTGCAGGTGATCATAGAAGGAAGAAGGCTGCGATGTTACTCATGTGGCGAATCAGATCACATCAGAGTCTATTGCTCGAAGGAAAGAAGACAAGGGCGAAAATGAGCCACAGCAACTATTAACGCAACTGCAACGTCAACAACAACAGACACCACAACAAGGGCGGCAGTAGCAGCCGAGGCAGCAGCAATAACACCAACAGAGACAATTGGACAACAGCATCCACAAAATCCACTACAGCGCCGGCAGCAGCTGCAGCTACGACAACGACTGGAGTCGAAACAACTGCATAACGTCAAGCAGAATGCACACCAACAGCAGCAACAACAACCATATCACAAAGAGCAACAATAACGGCAGCAACTGGGAACTCCCGACCAAAAATATTGACCGTATCATTAACAGTAAAACAACAGTATGGTTGCATTCTCATTTTCTGGGATGTGCCTGTACCATCTTTTTTCTGTTGATATTTCATAATGTTGGCATAGCTTCCTGTGTATATAGATTATAACTCTGTTGTGTCTGAATATATTCCTTTTTAGTCAGGACAGGGCAGCTAGAGATATGATTTATTGTTTATTCTCCATCATCATATATTCTGCAGTTACTTGTATTTCTCCGCATGTTTTGGGGGGTTTCTGGTGGGAAGACTTTGATCTTACACTGCAAGTATAAGATCGTTTTATCATGATCTGTTGCTGTTCCAGTTTTAGTTTGGATTTCAGTTGTTTTACAGCTTTTGCTGTTTCTTCTTTTCCTTCATTGTTGTTAGGTACTATGATTTCTTTTTTTATTTGTCAGTTTTCTTAAAGACAGAAAACAGTTTTTCTTTTAGTTTTGTTCGTGTTTTGTGGATACTTTTTAATCAGTTTTCTTGCTTCTGAACTATTTCTGTAATCCGATGGTGGTTATTTTGTAATAGTTTTCTAGCTGAATAAGACCTCTACGACCTTCAATACGTTGCATGTATATCCTTTCTACGTCAGATTTTGGGTGATACATCTTGAGACGGCTAGAATGTTGATACCTATTATCTTGTTTTTCGGATTATTATTATTATTATTATTATTATTATTATTATTATTATTATTATTATTATTATTATTATTGTTGTTGTTGTTGTTGTTGTTATTATTATTATAAATCGATAAACAAATAAATTGGCCCTATTTCGGCAAAGACATCATCTTTTAGCTTGTCTATAAACCAGAATAGAATCCCAATCGAAATAGTTAATAATTAAGTTTTCAGAAGAACAATAACAAAATCTACAATAAAAGCTGGTGTTTCTAAATATTTTTACAAATAACAAATCAGAAAACAGCAACAACAACAACAGACAGTATTCAGAAAATTAGATGAGTAGCTTAAAGAAATTTAATAAACCAACAAGTTTCAATTCTTTAAAATTCCTAGATTCATTGGATGAGAGCTCAATGAGCGAGCGAGTGAGTGAAAGAGAGAGAGAGAGAGAGAGAGAGAGAGAGAGAGAGAGAGTCAGACAGACAGACAGACTCTCACACACATACACACAGAAACACGCTCACATAAACACACAATGATCTTGTATACATGATTTTTAAAACGAATATTATTTCGGGAAAAATTAAAGCAAATTTTTTTTTCTAAATATACTATGCCAAACGGTGTAAATATAAATACTTTGTTCTATTGAGTTTAACAACTAAATTTTCTTTGCTTTTTATTCTATTACATAGTTTTCCAGTTGTGCTGTGCCACTAAAATGCACAATATCAAACAAAAGTTCAGGTATCTTTATCATCATCATTGTAGTTAAAAATAAAACAATATTTAAATAGAGCGCCAACAGAAAGACTGATTTATTTGATAATATACAAATATCTATCTACAGCTGAGAGCAAAAGTTATTTTTAAATGTGGAACGATAAAATGAATATGCGACTTTGTAATAGAATAAATATTGTGCATTAACAATAATGTAATTCATTATTAGGAATTCAATAGTTTATCTTGAAATTCTCTAGTGGACACCGTAGAGCAATCTCCTGCTGAGATAGCTCCTTGGTGCATGTTCAATTTCTCGTTGATGCTATTTTCAGTTCATTTTTCCATTGTATTCAGTCAAAAGAATTCAATTATCTAGAAATTCTTAGGTGCTTTGAGAAAAATGAAAAATAATATAAAATAAAATAAATAAATGAAGTCCCTTGACTAATAATATAACAAACCCGTTTCTATCCCTCTATTATACTTTAACCTCACATCACCGGCATAAAACCACCTCCTTCAATACTATTCCTCCATTCGCGTGAAGAACCTTGTTGGGCAAGTTACTTGGTCACCTCACTAGTGCTGGTACCACGTAAATTTTTTTTTAAAAGTCGTAAACGATATGTATAGTGGTTGGCGTGAAAGAAA
>NC_042998.1:177073638-177086138 GCF_006345805.1 Octopus sinensis
ATATATAGAGAGAGAGAGAGAGAGAGAGAAGCTCGCATATAAACGCACATACACACACCTTCACACACACTGGCATACACACACCTTCACACACACTGGCATACACACACCTTCACACACACTGTCATACACACACCTTCACACACACTGTCATACACACACGCACACGCGCGCGCAATTTATCCTCTTATCCGGACATGGGTCATTTGTTTCTGATCACAGCATAGCTCCAGACGCGACGAACGCTGCTCCCATCATCAACGGTAAACACGAAATGTTCGTGTACAAGAATTAACCCGCTTACATACCACTTGTATGAAAGAAGCGGAAAATTTGGGGCTTTCTATACAGCATCTCTCTCTCCCTCTCTCTGTCTCAATTTATCTATCTATTTATCTCTCTCCCTCTTTTCTCCCCCTCTTTTACATTATAAAGCGCTGTACTGAATAGTTATTTCTTTACTACCCACAAGGGGTTAAACATAGAGAGGACAAACAAGGACAGACAAACGGATTAAGTCGGTTATATCGACCCCAGTGCGTAACTGGTACTTAATTTATCGACCCCGAAAGGATGAAAGGTAGAGTCGACCTCGGCGGAATTTGAACTCAGAACGTAATGCCAGACGAAATACGGCTCCGCTTTTCGCCCGGCGTGCTAACGTTTCTGCCAGCTCGCCGCTGTACTGAATAGTGTTTAAGACAGTGGCATATCTAATGGGTGTACCTTCCGGGGACAGCCGCTGATTTTTTCCCCCCCTTGTTCCTATCTTATACAGTAGATCCAGAAGTTCCACCACCATAAAAGCATCACCTCGGGCGGACCGTCTCCCTCGTTACACCCAACACCTGTCTACGCTACAAGAGGCTATTTCTTGCACAACTGAGCTCATTATCGCTAATGACAACAGGATCTACGTTTACCGGCTCAGTTTGCTTTGCCTGAACAATGACATGTGGCCTATTTCCGAAGAAATTACTACTATAATATATTTATGTGTAATGTCGCTATCTTCTCGTGTACGTTGTTTGGTTTCATTATATTTAATTATATGATTATTCAGAATATTGATTTCAAATTTTAGTTCAAGATCATCAAGTTGGGGGAAGGGAACAGGTCGATTACATCGATCCCAGTGTTCGGCTGGTAATGTTTTTAACGATCACGAAAGAATGAAAGGCAAAGTCAACCGCGGCGTAATTTGAACTCAGAACGTAAAGGCGGACGAAGTGCCGCTAAGTATTTTCCCGGCGTGCTAACGATTCTGCCAGACCTTTGCACAACTCTGATGCGATCCAAAAGTTATTTCTTCGAAAACATCTGCTGCTGCTGCTTATCCTTAGGTTAGCTTCAACTGAAAAGATACCTAGCTCGTCATCACTCGGTTACTTTCTTAGCTCTAACTCGACACCATAATCGAGAATTCTCATTATTAATGGCATTCAAATAATGGCCATTGTGTATCCTGGACTACATTATCCAGTGTAACCTTTAGTCAAACCTGGGCACCAAACCGTTAATCCGTTAATCCGTTAATCGTTAATCAACGAAGTTAACATTTACGTCAGCGATTTAACTTTGTAGCAAACTTTGGAAATCATTATCGTACTAATTAGCTTCCATTAACTTCAATTTAGTTGAAGTTGACAAATTTTATAATTTTGGCACTTTTTAAAAGTATTTTTAGGTGGGTTTACAGCAAAAACTGATTTTTTTTTCTTAAATAAAAATTAACGTTAACAGGTTATCAATAATTTCCGTTACGTTAGGAAATAATTAACTAATGAACGGTTATCGAAGTTAACTTATTGGTTAACGGTGCCCGGGTATTTATTTGTATGCCACTTGCACTGGCTGAAGAGTTGCTTGAATAATTAGGTGCTATATTCGGAGCTTATCAACGCATTATTGAGAATCACAATGTGAGCAACTAACATCCAGTGATTCGCTGTTTCGTGTTTAGGGTGCAGTGAGCTGACCTGACAATTTTTTTCAATACATGTTTGCTGAAGTCACAATTGTGGCGGCCACAACTTGTTGCAGCCACAATGAAGATAAACTCAATTAGAGTGCTATAAATGCTGTTTCTATGCGTCTCAGCGCAGTGTCTGGGTCGTATAAAGTCAGCGATGCTGCTGTTATTCTTTAGTTAAGTGTGTGTGTGTGTGTGGTGCCTCTGTGAGTATGTGTGTCTGTGTGTGCGTGTTTCTGTATGTGTGTGTGCGTGCGTATGTGTGCGTGTGTCTGCTTGTGTCTATGTATGAGAGAGAGAGAGTGTATGTGTGTGCGCGCGTGTGTGTGTGTGCGCGCGTGTGTGTGTGGTGTGTGTGTGTGTGTGTGTGTGTCTGAGAGAGAGAGAGAGAGAGTGTGTGTGTGTGTGTGTTTTTAATGCTTAGTCTAGACTGAATAGGTGAGGTAGTGTTTTTAAACTGGTTCTGTCGCAGTTTTTCTGTCATGTTGTCGACGTATGTGTTATCTTTGATGTGATTGTACTCGTATTGACAAAAACACTTGAACTTCCTTAGTAACAGAACTTTGAAACATGTTGAGTCTTCAAATGCCCGCCTGATTTTTTCATTCTTAGTATCTTTGTTCCATTGTAATGGTATGCTGAATGTGTGAACTGTGATGATGGCACGTATTCTTTTTTCCTGGTTTCTGGTATTTTGTATTTTGGGGATCCAGACATAACTGGCATATTCTGTGATAAATTTAATATATTGTTTGTAGATTAGAGTGTGTGTGTGTGTATGTGTGTGTGTATGTGTGTGTGTGTGTGTGTGTGTGTGTGTGTGTGTGTGTGTGTGCTGGACAAATTAGGTATCTGTGCACTGTTTTACATTCTCAACTGTCTTTTACATCTATGTATATGCTGGGGCGGTCTATGTAATTTATAGTGTTCTGTTTATTTGTTAAGTTGTAAGCTAAATGTGATGGCAAGATGGTTGGTAACAAAGGAGCTGGTGGAATTCATATGTGAAGCTTTAAGCTAATTTTGCTAGGAAGTAGGTTTCTAGATGGTTAAAGAAAGAGTAAAATAGTTGTACAGTTACAAATTACATAATGTCAGAAAACTGTAACACTGGTGTCATCTGTGTGTGAAAAGAACGAATACATTTTTAAAAATGGTCGACAGCCGAATTGGTAGAATAATTGACAAAATACATATCTTGCAATCTTGAGATAAGTATTTCATATTTTAAGTTCAAAGTCGACTACTTTTCAAATTTCTGGCCCCACTAACAAAATTGCCCATCAAATTTCAGATCATGTTAATCGACTAAACCTACCTGCAAAGATCGCAGTTGTTCTTTAGGTGTTGAGTACTTTTTTTAGAAGTGACTTGTGGAAAAGGAAAACAATGTTTTGCAGATGTGGTTGATAAGGAAGTTGATGCTGGTTGTTTTTGTTTTTGTGGAAACTGTCAAGCTTTTCTTGTAAAATCTGTGTCAGTCGTGTTGAATCACTGTTGTGAGTTGGAAAAAAAAAATGTGGTTGAACCTTTTTTACGATTTTGTTACGGTATGCACTGAGCTTTTACACAAAATTTTCCAGTTTTAAGGTCCGTTGAATCAGCTTTGTTGGCCTTGAGGAAGAAAAGATAATGGAGAATGCAATAATTCCTTTAGACTCCAGTTGTTTTAGTAGAATGTTGGTTATTTCGTCCGTTCTTGAAATATTTGTGTTTCTTATTATCTGCATCGAGCTTGACTGCAGGAAATATTCAGGTATGAAATCTAATATAATGGGCTACAGTTTATTTTGCGGCGTCTGTTGGATTATAAATGCTTGCCATTTATGCATTTCTCTGGTTTATTTTTTATTCCTTTTTTTGCTTAATTTCTTGAGGCTGAGTTTTATTTTGTCTTCATCATTTGTTTTTATCGCGTCAGTTGTTTCAGTTAAGTAATTTTAATTGCTTTCTGTTACTGTGAAGGATACGTTTTAGAAAGCTTCTATAATTATTTTACTAAATTGCTGTCACATGCTCCCCCCATTCTCAAATCCGGTACTTTATATTGGAATTCATCCATCAGTTTTCAGTTCTTAGATTTTTGAGAGCTTCCTCGTTGGCCCTATTGCATTACGCTCTCCACCTTTCTCTTCAAACTTGCTCTACTCTAATGAAACACAACCTTAAACAGATAATCTTTCAGTTGGGGCATGACAGCCGGGTGTTTTTCAACACCACTCACAGGACCGCTATACAGATAACAAAAAAATAAAATAAACTGTCTACCCATGTGAAAAAGACCAACTCAACACATAAGCTCAAAAGTCTTTCACAGCCCATAATTCACAAAAGGCAGCTAAAACTTCAAAATTGCCAAAAATATTAGACTTGACAAGCCCAAATCGTTCATGATGGTCTCACACTCATAACGTTACCAAAGCATCATCACTAAGCTAAGAAGAAAAAATTTATCAGGCTGAGTCAAAAGTGTTTTTCAGATTTTCATTGATAATTTTTGGCAACTTGTATCTCCATGTTATATCATTAAGTTGATTCAATGTGTTGTCCAATTGTTGCTGAATTATTTATCTTTTGTTTTCGTATAAGCATTATTCTTTATTTATCAGCTTTGATAATAATGAGTGGTGAAAAATTTGCAAAAAAAATCTGGAAGGCACAGGAACTGCCAAAGAAAATGTGGCGCAAAACTGGTTCGGTTCAGACGTTTCAGGGAAGGTAACACCAGCCGCGAAGACAACCCAAAGTCGGGGAGACTTCGGTTGTCTCTGTATGTGTGTGTGCGCGCGTGCGTGTGTGTGCATGTGTGTGCATGTGTGTGCATGTGTATGTGTATGAGAGAGAGAGTGTGTGTGTGTGTTTGCGTGATTGCACACGCGTGTGAGTGTGTATTTTTAATGCTTAGTCTAGATTGAATAGGCGAGGTAGTGTTTTTAAACTGATTCTGTCGCAGTTTTTCTTTGTCTGTCCTTGTTTGTCCCCTCTATGTTTATTGTGGGCAATAAAGAAATAAGTAAAATAAAATCGGAATAGAGAAAAAAGTACGTGTTGGAGTGTGGATCGTTGCCTCTCTGCAAGCGGTTTTGTTTTGGATATCAGGTTGAGTCAAACGTTTTTCAAGTATTCCAAGCTTTAATTAATAGTTCAAACAAATTATATTGAAAAAGCATGTACCCATCAAAATATATAAAATCATATTCTACTCTCTGTTGCTATCGGTGTGCCAGTAGCTCAATTCAACACTTAAACCATTTAGCTGGTTTAGAGGCAAAAAATCCCTGCACCCGTTTACAACCTCAGCCATATTGCTGAACCTCCGTCAGGTAATACGCTATGGTTCGGAAAACGTTGTAATCTGATGGTGCAAGGGTTGGACTGTAGGCAGGGTGAGGCAGCACTTCCAGCTCTTCAAGGTCCTCGAGTTTACGTTTGGTCACATTGGCAGTGCTGAAGCATTGTCATGCTGCAGGATTGGGCGTCTTCGATTGGCCAGAGCCAAGTAGTGGTCTTTCAAAGCATCATATAATCGCTGCAGTTCTTAGTGTTCACAGCACGGCATTCTAGGACAAGCTCAAAATGCAACACCATCTCGAAATTCCACCAAACACTTAACATGACCCTCCGTTGAAACCATCTTTGTTTGACAAGAGGCTCTGAAGTCTGGTCAGAACGAAGATACCGATATCTATTATTAAGATCACGAGAATAGATCTATTTTTCATCCACATTTACAGTTCTCGAAGATTTGCCTGCAATTGTTTTGTTCACACGACGTTGAGCCTGGTTATTAGTCAGTTCATGCGGAGCTTCTCGAAAACCTCTGTTCACAAGCCGAGCTTATGGAGGTGTCGATTAATGGTGCTTTGTGGAGGACCACTTTCTGCCGACAATGTTCAAATGTTTGTGCTTCGCTGTTCAACCATTTAAGTAAAGCTTCCTCTTCCACAACCGAAGTTTCCCTGACTTTGGGTTGTCTTCGAGGCTGGTGTTACCTTCACAACATTGATTCAACACGACTGACACAGATTTTACAAGAAAAGCTTGACAGTTCCCTCAAAAACAAAAACAACCAGCATCAACTTCCTTATCAACCACATCTGCAAAACATTGTTTTCCTTTTGCACAAGTCACTTCTAAATAAAGTACTCAACACCTAAAGAACAACTGCGATCTTTGCAGGTGGGTTTAGTCGATTAACATGATCTGAAATTTGATGGGCAATTATGCTAGTGAGGCCAGAAATTTGAAAAGTAGTCGACTTTGAACTTAAAATATGAAATACTTATCTCAAGATTGCAAGATATGTATTTTGTCAATTATTCTACCAATTCGGCTGTCGACCATTTTAAAAAATGTATTCGTCCTTTACGCACACGGATGACACCAGTGTTACAGTTTTCTGACATTATGTAATTTGTAACTGTACAACTATTTTACTCTTTCTTTAACCATCTAGAAACCTACTTCCTAGCAAAATTAGCTTAAAGCTTCACATATGAATTCCACCAGCTCCTTTGTTACCAACCATCTTGCCATCACATTTAGCTTACAACTTAACAAATAAACAGAACACTATAAATTACATAGACCGCCCCAGCATATACAATAGATGTAAAAGACAGTTGAGAATGTAACACAGTGCACAGATACCTAATTTGTCCAGCACACACACACACACACACACACACACACACACACACACACACACGCACGCACACACACACACACTCACTCACTCACATACACACTAATCTACAAACAATATATTAAATTTATCACAGAATATGCCAGTTATGTCTGGATCCCCAAAATACAAAATACCAGAAACCAGGAAAAAAGAATACGTGCCATCATCACAGGCCACACATTCAACATACCTTTACAATGGAACAAAGATACTAAGAATGAAAAAATCAGTTGGGCATTTGAAGACTCAACATGTTGCAAAGTTCTGTTACTGAGGAAGTTCAAGTGTTTTTGTCAATACGAGTACAATCACATCAAAGATAACACATACGTCGACAACATGACAGAAAAACTGCGACAGAACCAGTTTAAAAACACTGCCTCACTTATTCAGTCTAGACTAAGCATTAAAAATACTCACTCACACGCTTGTGCGCATGCGCGCACACACACACACACACACACTCTCTCTCTCTCTCTCTTTCTCTCTCATACACAGACACAAGCACACACATACACACACACATACACACACACATACAGAGACAACCTATTTCTTTACTACCCAAAAGGGGCTAAACACAGAGAGGACAAACAAGGACAAGCAAACGGATTCAGTCGATTACATCGACCCCAGTGCGTACCTGGTGCTTATTGAATCGACCCCGAAAGGATGAAAGGCTAAGTTGACCTCGGTTGAATTTGAACTCAGAACGTAACGGCAGACGAAATACCTATTTCTTTACCACCCACAAAGGGCTAAGCATAGAGGGGACAAACAAGGACATACAAAGGGATTAAGTCGATTATATCGACCCCAGTGCGTAACTGGTACTTAATTTATCGACCCCGAAAAGATGAAAGGCAAAGTCGACCTCGGCGGAATTTGAACTCAGAACGTAACGGCAGACGAAATACCGCTAAGCATTTCGCCCGGCGTGCTAACGTTTCTGCCAACTCACCGCCTTAACCACATCAATACTACAAGTCTGTGAGATCTTGCTAAAGTCATGGTCGCTGTCTCATACTTTTCTAACTATTGGCCGTGTAGTAAGTAGCTTGCTAACCAACCACATGGTTCCGGGTTCAGTCCCACTGCGTGGCATCTTGGGCAAGTGTCTTCTGCTATAGCCCCGGGCCGACCAATGCCTTGTGAGTGGATTTGGTAGACGGAAACTGAAAGAAGCCTGTCGTATATATGTATATATATATATAAGTGTGTGTGTATGTGTTTTTGTGTCTGTGTTTGTCCCCCTAGCATTGCTTGACAACCGATGCTGGTGTGTTTACGTCCCCGTCACTTAGCGGTTCGGCAAAATGGACCGCTAGAATAAGTACTGGGCTTACAAAGAATAAGTCTTGAGGGTCGATTTGCTCGACTAAAGGCGGTGCTCCAGCATGGCCGCAGTCAAATGACTGAAACAAGTAAAAGAGTTAAAAGAGTTAAAGAGTACACGTATATGCACATGCATACACATATACAAGCATATGCACTCAGGCGCGTGCACACACAAAAACGCATAGAAGCATACGCTTAACCATGTCCTAAATGGAAATGAAAAATTTACATATAATTTGGTGGATTATGTTACGGACGCCGACTCCTCTCTCACGATAATGGCGATATTTTAGATGCAAAGCCATACATTTTATGAATAAGAATAAAGACCTGTTCCTGATTCATGTGAGTCTAGCTGCTAATTTTAGATTCTATGTATGGTTTCTCAACATCTTTCTGCATGCGTTCGAATGTGTGTGCGCATGTATAAATGTGTGTGTCTGCGTGCGTTTTTTAGCGTATTTTTCAACAGGACTATATATATGTGTACACACACGTACATACATACATGCATACATACATACATACATACATACATGCATGCATACATACATACATACGTACATATAACACATATTACAGTGCATTGTTTTCATAATATATCTTTATATATAAAAGTGAAGTTGTGTGAGTGTCTGTCCCCTTCGATTTAGATTCCTAACTACTCCCACATTTTGCGGTGCAGTTTAACCAAAACCGGGTATCTTATAGTCGTGATTCATATCGAGCCCTTCTGGGTATTAGCGCGCGTCTACGATGAGTCTACGATTTTAAAAATAATTTACCATCATTTTTTTCCATTTTAAAGCATATTTTTTAAATAAAGGGAAGTAACTCTCTAAAAATGTCTACGATGAGTCAACGATTTTAAAAAGAATTTACCATAATTTTTTTTCCATTTTTAATGCATTTTTTGCTGTTTTTTAGCTATAACTCTCTAAAAATGCTTTATAGTTATTTCCCTTACAAACCCGAGCAACGCCGGGCGATACTGCTAGTAATATATTATATACTAGCAGTATCGCCCGGCGTTGCTCGGGTTTGTAAGGGAAATAACTATATAAGCATTTTTAGAGAGTTATAGCAAAAAAAATGCATTAAAATGGAATAAAAAATGATGATAATTTTTTTTTTAAATCGTTGACTCAGTGTCTTCAAGCCATGAAGTCGTTGTTCTAAAAGAACGCTGGTCTCCTTGACAACGCATTGCGACGTTGATTTCCTTACACTCCCTTCCCCACAGCTTCACGAGGGAGGGAAGAAGGGGGAGAAGCAAACAGGTGCAGGTGTGAGCATGGACGCCAACTCCGCCGCCATCGACACACGATGCATTTTGTGCATTAAAATGGAATAAAAAATAATGTTAAATTATTTTTAAAATCGTAGATTCATCGTAGACGCGCGCTAATACTCAGACGGGCTCGATATGAATCACGACTATAAGATACCCGAATTTGGTTAAACTGCACCGCAAAATGTGGGAGGAGTTAGGAATCTAAATCGAAGGGGACAGACACTCACACAACTAGAGTTTTATATATATAGACTAGCAGTATCGCCCGGCGTTGCTCGGGTTTGTAAGGGAAATAACTATATAAGCATTTTTAGAGAGTTACTTCCCTATAAATTCGGGCTTTCTTAGCCATTTTTGTTTTGGTGTCTTCAAGCCATGAAGTCGTTGTTCTAAAGAACGCTGGTCTCCTTCACAACGCATTACGACGTTGATTTCTCTACACTCCCTTCCCCACAGCTTCACGAGGGAGGGAAGGTGGAAGAAAAACAACAGGTGAGCTGTGAGCGTGGACCAACTCCGCCGCCATCGACACACGATGCATTTTATGCATTAAAATGGAATAAAAAATGATGTTAAATTATTTTTTAAATCGTAGACTCATCGTTGACGCGCGCTAATAGTCAGACGGGCTCGATATGAATCACGACTATAAGATACCCGAATTTGGTTAAACTGCACCGCAAAATGTGGGAGGAGTTAGGAATCTAAATCGAAGGGGACAGACACTCACACAACTAGAGTTTTATATATATAGATATGTTACCTCATATTCACACACACAATTACATACACTCTTACTCACTCGCTCGCGCTCGCTCTCTCACATATACATACATACATATATAGATGTAGTTTGTATGCATCCGCATGTGGTTTCGTAAGTATCGTCTATAAGTAGCGTTTGCACATATCTATATATATAAAACTGTAGTTGTGTGAGTGTCTGTCCCTTCGATTTAGATTCCTAACTCCTCCCACATTTTGCGGTGCAGTTTAACCAAATTCAGGTATCTTATAGTCGTGATTAATATCGAGCCCGTCTGGCTATTAGCGCGCGTCTACGATGAGTCTACGATTTTAAAAATAATTTAACATCATTTTTTATTCCATTTTAATGCATAATTTTTCGTGTCGATGGCGGCGGAGTTGGCGTCCGCTCAAACACCTGCACCTGTGTTTGCTTCTCCCCCTTCTTCCCTACCTCGTGAAGCTGTGGGGAAGGGAGTGTAAGGAAATCAACGCCGTAAAGCGTTGTCAAGGAGACCAGCGTTCTTTTAGAACAACGACTTCATGGCTTGAAGACACCAAAACAGAAATGGCTAAGAAAGCCCGAATTGGCATCTATAAGGGAAGTAACTCTCTAAAAATGCTTATATAGTTATTTCCCTTACAAACCCGAGCAACGCGGGCGATACTGCTAGTCTATATATATAAAACTCTACTTGTGTGAGTGTCTGTCCCTTCGATTTAGATTCCTAACTCCTCCCACATTTTGCGGTGCAGTTTAACCAAATTCGGGTATCTTATAGTCGTGATTCATATCGAGCCCGTCTGACTATTAGCGCGCGTCAACGATGAGTCTACGATTTTAAAAATAATTTAACATAATTTTTTATTCCATTTTAATGCACAAAATGCATCGTGTGTCGATGGCGGCGGAGTTGGCGTCCACGCTCAGCATGCACCTTTTGCTTCTCCACCTTCCCTCCCTCGTGAAGCTGTGGGGAAGGGAGTGTAGAGAAATCAACGTCGTAATGCGTTGTGAAGGAGACCAGCGTTCTTTTAGAACAACGACTTCATGGCTGAAGACAGACACCAAAACAAATGGCTAAGAAAGCCCGAATTTATAAGGGAAGTAACTCTCTAAAAATGCTTATATAGTTATTTCCCTTACAAACCCGAGCAACGCCGGGCGATACTGCTAGTATAATATATTTATGTTACCTCATATTCACACACACAATTACATACACTCTTACTCACTCGCTCGCGCTCGCTCTCTCACATATACTACATACATACATACATACATACATACATACATACATACATACATACATACATACATACATACAACATACATACATACATACATACATAGATGTAGTTTGTATGCATCCGCATGTGGTTTCGTAAGTATCGTCTATAAGTAGCGTTTGCACATATCTTTATATATAAAAGAGAAGTTGTATACTGTCTGTCTCCTACGATTTAGATTCCTAACTACTCCCACATTTTGCGGTGCAGTTTAACCAAAACCGGGTATCTTATAGTCGTGATTCATATCGAGCCCTTCTGGGTATTAGCGCGCGTCTACGATGAGTCTACGATTTAAAAAAAGATTTACCATCAATCTTTCCCATTTTTAATGCATTTTTGACATATATAAAGGAAGTAACTCTCTAAAAATTTATTATTAAATCTCAGAACGTAAAAAGCTACAGTAACACCCCCCCCCCCTTTGTGGTTAGCCATATTGAGATGGCTATTATATTTTGCATCTCTAAAAATGCTTATATAGTTATTTCCCTTACAAACCCGAGCAACGCCGGGCGATACTGCTAGTTCTAAATAAAATACGAGAAGTAACCGTTAATTATTGTAAAAGGCATTACCGTTTACGCAATATCATGGTATGAGACGTTTCTTGCAGTTATCGAAGTACTGAACGACTCAAAAGGCCATCGATCCAAAATTGCTGGCGACGTTTAATTAATTCAAGTGCTGTATGTTTCGTTGTTAACACTGACTTTCATACAAGTATTAAATTAAGGTGAAAATAATATAAAATGTACACACCTCCAAACATTTGTGTGTTTATATATATGTATAGATATATTTGTGTGTGTGTGGATATATATATATATATATATATATATATATAAAATAAGAAAATGGAGGAACAGATTTCTTTCAATCATCAACTTCCAATTATATGGAAGTTGATGCTTGAAAGAAATCTATTCCTCTATTTTCTTATTTTGTATTATGAATTTGAGGTAAAACATTTTACCTTCGCCCATATAATACAATAAATGAATTAATTGCATTGCAACTCTTAGCATTTATGTATTAGCCCTTTGGGTACTTTAACTGGCAGTATATTGGATAAATGATATCCATAGTGGGTTACTCTCATAACCCCTATCTCACTTTGTACTTATATAAATATATATATATATATATATATATATATATATATATATATA